>NW_008710508.1:222156-386418 GCF_000327385.1 Lottia gigantea
CAATGTTGTGAAGGAGGAAGTCATGTGTCAAGGCAAATGGAGACTAGGGAAGGCTAACTGGGATTTCTTTAGGCGTCATTTCACTCGTTCCAAGCTAGATCTGGCAAGGGACGAGGACGTCTCTAGTTTTTCTGGGAAGTTGACTCAGGTTATTACTGACGCTGCTATGGGCTCTATTCCCCGGACTAAGGATGGCATTGCACGTAGGTCACCCAAGTCCTGGTGGTCCGATGAACTCCAGGCTGCGGTGGATGCTCGCAAGCGGGCTCTACGACGGTTTCAGAGGAAATCGGACCGTTATACCAAGGCAGAATACTTAGCGGTCAAGGCTTCTACAGCTGCTCTGTTGCGTGAATCACAAACAAAGCACTGGCAGGAGTTCTGCAACTCATTAAATGAGAAGACCAACCTAAGATCTGTTTGGGGTAAAATAGACTCAATGCTTGGTAAAAAATCTAATTCTTCCATTCCAACTCTTTGTTACAGGGATTCCACAGAATACAGCAATGAAGGAAAAGCCAATTTGTTAGCCAAGTGTTATGCTGACGGCAGTGCTGATACCAACCATACCAAAGAATTTCTAAAGAACAAGAAGACCTTCTACACCAACCACACTCCAATTCATCATTCGCCCTTAGAGGATGAACGGGATCTTAACGCTCCCTTCACCCTCGACGAGTTGAAGAAAGCACTGTACAGTAAGAAAGACAGCGCTACTGGTGAAGATAATATCAAGTACAGCATGTTAAAGGAGTTACCAATGGAAGCGTCTACAGTTCTACTAGAATTATTCAACAAATCATGGTATAATGGTACAATTCCGGAAAGTTGGAAAACGGCAATGGTCATTCCTCTACCAAAACCGCAGAAAGATAAAAGTCTATGCAGTTCATACAGGCCTATTTCTCTGACCTCGACTCTATGTAAAACATTTGAGACGATGGTCAATAATAGACATAGATACCACTGTGAACTAAATGGTCTTATCGATCCCAACCAAAGCGGCTACAGAGAGAAACGGTCAACAATGGATCAAATCGTTCGACTTCAACACGACATGGCCGCCCAACTCGGAGAGAAGAACTACTTCAGTGCAGTATTCCTGGATCTGTCCAAGGCCTTTGACTTAGTCTGGGTTGATGGTTTGCTTTTTAAACTTAATAAACTTGGCATTCGGGGTCGCATGTTCAGGTGGATCCAAGACTTCTTAAGGGATCGCCAGATACAAGTGAACGTCGCCAATTCTCTCAGCGAGAAGCACTCGTTGGAGAATGGCACCCCGCAAGGCTCTGTTATTAGCCCAACCCTCTTCAGTATTATGATCAATGATCTGTCCCTGGATTATGTAAAGCATATAGAGCTCTCGTTAGCACGGCTCTATATGCAGATGACAATTCGATATCGACTGGTCACAATGACCTCAATAAAGTTAAATGGCGTATGCAAACTGCTCTGAACCAAGTTGCTAAATGGGCAAACGACTGGGGCTTCATTATTTCGGAAGCTAAAACCGTCGGTTTGTTCTGCAGCAGAAAGAAAGATCACGACAGTATTGACCTTAGACTGAATGGTGTGAAGATTAAGCATGAGAATTCAGTAAGGTTCCTGGGAGTACACTTTGACAGGTGTCATACTTGGAGTACGCACATTGACTACATCTGTAACCGGTCTACAAAAATCTTAAATGTTATGCGTTATGTTTCAGGTACCACATGGGGAGCAAACAGAGAAACTCTAATGATGATGTACAGGTCACTGGTTCGTTCAGTTATTGATTATGGTTGTATTGCCTATGGTAAAGCAAGTGATACTCAACTGAAGAAACTCGACGTTCTACACATGAAAGCTATACCTATTGCCACCAGGGCAGCTGTAGGTACGAAGAATGAGGCGCTACTTCAGGAGGTGGGAGAGAAACCCCTCTCTCTTCGGAGGGAGGAGCTATCTCTCAAATTCTGGGGGAAACTTCAGTATTTGTCCGAAAGCTGTCCGACGTATTCCAGCATCAGAAGATTTACTCGTGTCGGAAATAACCAGAAGAATCGGAGTATTTCTTACGGGCAAGCGGTCATTGATCTATTGAGAGAGCATCAGCTCGATCAAGTAACGATCCTTGAACGCCGCCTATCGGCTACTTTTGGAAGGTTACCAACCCGACAGTCAACACCCAGCTGATCCAGAGTACCAACAAGCACGAGAACCCAGTGGGAGCAAGAGCTCACGCTCTTGATCTCATTGATTCCGTGTACGCCGACCATTTGAAGATCTACACCGATGGTTCCAAGAGTAGTACCGCAACAGGATACGGTTTGTGCATCCCAGCAAAAGGCATCCGCATCAGTAAAAGGATCCCCCCGCACTGTTCAGTGTTCACAGCAGAACTTTTTGCCATCAGGGACGCGGTAGCATGGCTGTCCGTCAATCACACGGAGCATGCCGCGATTCTATCCGACTCGCTAAGCAGCCTCCAATCTATTTTTCTCACCTCTTCTAATTGCAGGTCAGAAGTTATTTCCGAAATAAGAAGAATGATCCACAAATACCAAACCAACAACAACCAGAAGATTGAATTAGTATGGGTTCCATCGCACGTCTCCATTCCTGGCAATGATCAAGCAGACCGTTGTGCCAAAGAAAGTCTGAGTCTGGAGGATATCGAGCCTGTAGAATACTCCTATTCGGAGTTCTGCAGTATCGTATCTTCTAGGATCAACCTGAAATGGTCTGACATGTTACGGAATCTCGACACCGCAAGATACCAGATTGATCCGAAGATACCAAACCAAACCAAACCAAACCATCCATGTGTAGCCATCTGCAAAGTGGCAACCAGACTCCGGACCAACAACGTACTACGAGACCATCAGTTCAACGCCATTAAATGTCGCTGCGGCCACGTTGCCACAAGGTCGCATATCCTCATTCAATGCACTGAACTGAAACCCGCTCGTAAGCCACTACTAGAGTACCTGGAAACCAACGGCATACCACTAACCATACAGAATGTTTTGGCTCCACCCACGGACCACTGGTATACGATAATGGAACTAGTCTTCCATTTTATAACCAAATCTGTCTTGAACAGATAGGCTAAGTTTTTTTTTAATCAAAGTTTCTTAACACTTTTTAATTATATCCAATCACTTTAACAAGTTTCATCGCAGAAACATTAGAGAACATCTCTCCCCCCTTTTGTGAAAGCTTCCCCCCCTCTTTCCTCCCTCTTTTTTTCTTTTTTTTTCTTTTTTTTCAGGTCTTCGAGTTTTCCAACAGATAACAGATAATCTAACCAAACCAAACCAAACCAACGACTACCATTCGACTACCAATCAACAAGAAATACCATGATCAGAACGAGTTTGGAAGAATAGAGGAGACCGAGTAACTCACGCCACACCATCCAGGGCCGAGTTTCACCGCCATGTCATTCGACCCGACCAGATCTAACGAAGAATCAACAACCAAACCAACAACACCGAATCATCCAATTTGATCCAATCCAACTACCAACTACTACGACTACCAACAACTACCTAGTTTGCGATATCAGCATCCGCTGGAAGCGAGCGTTAACTTGTCATCTACCAACCACCAACAGTTCTTCCAGAAAGTTTCACTGTACCAATATTACCATCAGAATTGATTAGACACTCTCTGAAAGCATAAGCAATCCCTAAACTTAGTATTTTTGGCACTAGCTTTTCTAATACACGAAAAGTATTTGTTCCTACTATAAGAGGAGTTCTTAAAGTATAATTTTATCAGGACACACACGTTTCTACTTCCTGATTACACTGAATAATGTCAGGAGGTAAGGACATTGTTATTCTAACGAAAACACCAAATGAAACCTTTTGTCCTCCAGCTCCTTCCACTCTTTACAGTTTATCAGAAATAGTCTCAATTGGAATATGAGTGTTCGTCATAAAATGATCGGCACATTGTTGTAACTTGTGACCCACTATCTAAAAGAACGGGGCAGTCAACACCATTTACTTTGGCACATGTTTCACAGGCAGGTCCAACTAGTACATCTATTGGAACTTCATCTGCAGCACATTCGAAATATGCTAACGTATCCTTAGAACTCAAAGATTTAGTTAACTTTGAATTATTTTGAACTTGTAGGCTAAAGCGTTTCAATCCCAGAACAAATTTTGCACAATTCCAGGAAACAGTGACCCTTTATTCGGATGAACTGAAACACCATGTGAGATAACAGTTTCACCGATTCACTATAGCAGACACGACCATGTTATTCTATTTTAGAACCAGCTGGGATTTTGATAGCATGATTGTTATACAGTCTTATTGGATGAAAACTTTAAGAAGGTTGGGAACTTCCATGTGTCAGGGCCTCACTGTGTCCTTTTAATGAGACCCTCTGTCGTTTAACATTCAGAAAACTAGATCAGGGTTTGCAGGATTTGTACAATTTGGTTTAATGTGTCCATCACTTTTCCCGACGTCTACGATGAGGTGGTGTTCTAGGTCGCTTAGATGATTCTTGATGATGATCTTTTTTTCTGTTAAGGAGTTTAACTAAGTTTGCATTTTTTTAAGTTGAGCTGACAAAGTCTTAATGTTAGTTTTGGGTTCAGCAGTGTGGGAGTGTGACTGTGAACGAGATTGTTGTGGTTTGGAATGAGTTTTAAAAGTTTCTTATACTTTCCTAACTTCCTTCAACACCTCATGAACAGTAGGTGTTCTATCACTGTATTTAACCATAAGAAGCTGCTTTGTTGAAACATCGTTGCAAGTTGCGACAAAATGAGCCAACAAAGTTTCATCCACTTGTCCTGATTGGAGACCTCCGCGCAACTTCACCTTACTAAGCTTTACACTCAAGATCTGTAGATATTCAGTTAAAGATTGAGAATTGGATCGTTTGAAAAATTCTTGAAGCAGTTTGATACCATTCTGTGTGATACCATATAATTCTTCTAGTTCTCGGCAGATGTTGGCAGAGGAGATTTCTCCCAACGCACGGATCAAATCCAGCGCAGGCGAATCAAGGCTGGCCAGAATTCTCTGGCGTCTCCCAGACTCAGTGAGGGCAGAACCTTCTAGAACAATACCGGCTTGGCGTTTTCAAACGGCAAATTCAATGCCACTTTTACCCGAAAAAAGTTTTTAGTCTGTGATTAAATGACGAATCACTCCTAACCAAATGTTAAACCTGAACATTTATGTTGGATGCAGTCTCTTGATGGTTGCAGAGAGATGTTCAGTAACTTCGGGAGAGAATCCGAGTTTTCCATATTGCGTAGAACCTGTGAGAATCGATCTGTGGATGTAGGTAGTTGTCGTTTATCTGCAGGTTTGGAGACGGGAGTTGTATTTTCAGATGCCATCTTCTTTAAAATTCTTCACTCAGCCTGTATCCCGGACAAGCCCCCGTGTAACCTTTCTCCTGATGAATAGATCAGAGCTTGTCTCCAGGTGTATGAAGGAGATGGTTAACAAAAATAAGTGGGATCTAATCTGGCTGAGGCTAAGATTTTAACTTGGTGGGTCAACTTGCAGAATGGCCTATAAAATAAAGTAATTAAATGTTATAAACATTTATTATATTGAAAATTAAAAGTACACTAAATCTGAGCCTTCACTATAACTGGGAGTACAATCCCAGAATGGTTATTGACATGGAGATCAAACTAGCATATGACAATAAACAAAGTATCATAATGACACTAAGATTTTTTAGATATTTGATGAAATACAACAAGTCATCCTATAAATATCTGACAATGTTATAAACAAAACAGTACCATAGATTTTCTATCAAGGTTAATGCACTATTAATGTGGGCTCAATATTTATAATAGGATATAAACAACATTAATGCAAAATTGTACATCCTTGGAGTAAAATACTTGTTGCGCATTGATACAGGAAAGTAGGTCATGACTGACAGCTCTGACCTAGTTTACTACAGTCTGAACAATTGCAACATAAAAGTCTAAATATGCTTTTCTATAACAAACATGGGACAATAAGACAAATCTTACACTTACACTTACAAGCTATCTGCTAATGAATAGACAATGACATAATATATGAGAAAAAAAAGCACATGTTGATGCAGTGAGCGTGAGTGATTCCCCTAAAAACATGTGGTCTATGAAGGAAATGTGGTAGCCGAATGAAAAATAGCGATGCCATCGTAATACACCCACATTTGTAATGGCAGCTAATTTGTCCGGGAGGTTGACAAGAGTTATCAGTTAATGAATGTTTCTGAGAGTGAAATTTTCATATTTCATGGGTTTTGTTTACAGCTTACAATTCAAGAACAAGGGCAATAACTCATAGTAAATATTTTTCGATTCGTCTGATTTTCATCCTAGGATGATTACAAACACTCACACCACCTTTTGTCAAAACCCATCAAGAAACCAGCTCTCTATCGTGTCCACAAACAATTCAAGTACAAGGGCAATAACTAATAGTAAATATTTTTCGATTCGTCTGATTTTCAATAGGGTTCATCCTTGGGTGATTACAAACACTAACATCAAGTTTCGTCAAAATCCATCAAGAAACCAGCCCTCTATTTTGTCCACAGACAATTCAAGAACAAGGGCAATAACTCATAGTAAATATTTTTCGATTCGTCTGATTTTCAAAAGGGTTCATCCTTGTATGATTACAAACACTCACACCACCTTTTGTCAAAACCCATCAAGAAACCAGCTCTCTATCGTGTCCACAAACAATTCAAGAACAAGGGCAATAACTCATAGTAAATATTTTTCGATTCGTCTGATTCGTTAATGTGTGGGCGTATAAAAAGTCAAATGCACATATTTCATGTCATGTCATGTCGCAAAACGAACTAATGGTCTTCTTGCCATCTTTAAAATAGGCACTATTTGGCATCAGAGAGCGTCTAAGTCCAGAAATGTTCCGCCTGCGGCGCACTATTCAAACATTTTATGGTCAAATGACAAGAAGACCATTAGCATCGTCATCAAGGGGCACACGTAGCGAATTTTATCGTCCGCATGCTTTCGCTGGAAATTTAAATTTAAGTCATATCTCACCTTTAGGCCGTTTATTATTTCAGTCTGTGAAATATCGTTTATCTCATACGACACTTGATCGATATGAGGACCAGTGTTTATAAATTACAATTCTGCGGAAATAAGAATTCCATATTCCAATGGTAAATTCGAAAATGCAGTCGCCGACAAAATCTCAACTCATAAGTAAAATTTAAAAAAAAATAACATGGCGAGCTTACTTTTATTCACGTTGAAACTCACCACAGTAAACATTTGCTGTCAAAAGACATACGATAGATGTTCTAGACATTCTAACTTTTTATTGCAGCTTGCGTGATAAAAACGTGCTTTTCAATTCGCGAATATCAAGTCTCAAATGTCTTGTCGGAGTGTCTGACTCTGTCGGAGGAACCATGACACCGACATATTTCAGGTAATGACATGCAATATAAGCAGAGATAAGATTTGGTCTTATAATGATAAAACAATATCTTACCTATAAAATAAAGTAATAAACTGTTATAAACATTTATTATATTGAAAATTAAAAGTACACTAAATATAAGCCTTCACTATAACAGGGAGTACAATCCCAGAATGGTGATGGTGTAAAACTGAGACACAGACTTTAATAAATGTAATAATAAGACATGGAGTTATAGTATGATAATATACTGATGAATTGCATATTTTTACTTAACTTGTAGACATCTCAATTTGCGTATATACCTATGATTATATGCAGATGGCTACACTGTTCACAGGTCTAGTATATTTCATATTCATTCTCGTGAATAATACATTATAAATATAGTATCTATCTAGAGGTTCTTACCTTTACATATACTTCTCTATATGTCCTAATTAATGCAGGCTTCAAACTTTCCCGATATTGAATATATTTTCAAGATGGTCTTTCTCGCATAACAAGGAAGATAGCTTGCCAGGCAAGATAACATACGCCAACTGGCAGCCTAAGAATGATAAAGGTGTCTTCAGTAACTATATTACAAATTTACTCATATATAATAAGTCAAAATGTATTTGTGAATCAAAAGATAGTTTGTCAGACGAGGTTACATATGACCACTGGTAGCATTGTTTTGATGGACATAAATGAACACCCACCACCCACATTTTAATGTTGTTTTTTGTTGCATGATTATGATACACATATCTTTTTGTAATTACGTTTAGCAATATATTAGCAAAAAATAATAAAAATTACACTTATCTTGATTTAACACTTGATACATCAAACTCTATTTGTGTAGGTGACAGCTAAGTTATCTCAACACACTTATAATCTAGGTGACAGCCAAGCTATTTTAACACACATATAACTAGTTGACAGCCAAGCTATCTTAATACACTTATTACCTAGTTGACAACCAAGCTATCTTAACACACTTAATAGCTAGGCCACAGCCAAGCTTTCTCAACACACTTATAACCTAGTTGACAGCTAAGCTATCCCAACACTTATAACCTAGATGATAGCCAAACTATCTCAACACACTTATAACCTAGGTGATAGCCAAGCTATCTCAACAGTTTATAACCTAGACGACAGCCAAGCTATCTCAACACACTTATAACCTAAGTGACAGCCAAGCTATCTCAACAGTTTATAACCTAGATGACAGCCAAGCTATCTCAACACTTATAACCTAGATGATAGCCAAGCTATCTCAACTTAAACGATAAACAGAATCTTTGCAGTATCAAATTTCTCAGGACAATGACATCTATTTGAAAAGTGATTTTAACAAAATCTATGAAAACCTATTATGTCTTTGAATATTAGGCTACAGGTATTTATACTTATTTTTTATAAAAAATTCAGTTCAGTTCATCCCTTTGACCTTGAGCAATAATTATTTCAAAATACATCAAGAACAGTGTCTTTTATAGTGCATTGAGTTCATCCTTTAGTAATACTAGTGTCTTTTAGAGTGTCTGCGAGGAAATTGCATGTGTTTTAAAGAAAGAGGGCTATAACTCATATTAAATATTTTAAATTGTTTGAATTTTTGATAGGGATTCTTTCATAAGTGATATTAAACAATTCACTAAGTTTCATCCAAACCTGTCAAAAATTGTGCCTTCTAGAGTGTTTACAACCTAAAATATTTTTCGATTTAATTCATTTTCAATAGGGTTCATCCTAAATAATTTTAGCATGTTTCGTGTATACAAGCTTACAAGGGCAATAATTCATATTAAATATTTTTCGATTTTATTGATTTTCTATAGGGTTCATCCTTGGGTGATAATAAACAATTTCAGCAAGTTTTGTCAAAATCAGTAAAGAATTGTGACTTGTAGAGTGTTAACGAGCTAAAAATCGAACGCGTTTTAAAGAACAAGGGCAATAATTCATATTAAATATTTTTCGATTTTATTGATTTTCAATAGGGTTCATCCTTGGGTGATAATAAACAATTTCAGCAAGTTTCGTCAAAATCCGTAAAGAATTGTGACGTGTATAGTGTTAACAAGCAATTGTGGACGGACGGACCGACGGACACGGGTGACGGCAATATACGCCCCACATTTCACGTGGGCGTATAAAAATGTCATCTAAGAGTAGTCTACGTAAGTGTTCCCAAGTGTCGCCAAAGCTAGTACTACTAGTACTAACTGCGCTTGTCGTTGGTTAACTTCAATGATCGGACGAGCACTGGTGCTTTCAACGCGGTATGGTCGTAAGCATTACATAGGAATTTGTCAAGCGTGACTTTCTCACAAAACAAGGGTAAATGCCATCAAAAAGGAGTTTACAGCAATTGGTGTTCCATGGCGGTTACCCATCCTAGTTACCGAGCCAGACGTTGCTTAACTTCATTGATCCGACGAGAACTGGTCCTTTCAATTTGGTATGCCTATAGACATTATGTACGAATATTTCAAGGGAAAATGTCATCAAAGAGGAGTCTACAGCACTCGGTGTTTTCAGCCAGTCAGTCGTCGAAGTACTGCCCAAGTCCCAAGTTGCTGAACTTCAGCCAGTAGCGTATTCCCAGACCTGTGAAAGGTCTTATTTTGAAGTGAACAGTATGCCCTCTAAATACTAAAAATTCACCTCAGACCTCACCTCATCCAAAATCCTTTTCCTTCAAGGTGCCATCGCAGCCCTCAGTCGCCTTGGAGGAATACTCCTCGTTTTAGGCCCCCCGCTCCCCCTCAGGCATTTTCAAGATAGGCCCCCGATTTCACACGATTTCTTAAATTGAGTTTAAATGTGTTGCTTTGACAACTGTCAGAAGCATATATGATGGTCACAATAAATGTCACAGTAGCCGAAGTCGAAACAAACCAATGTGTATAATAATATCCGATTGCGGCTTATCCGATTTTGATGATTTTGGTATCAAATGAAAGAACACAAGAAATTAAGAAGATAGCTTGCCAGGCAAGGTAACATACGCCCACTACCAGCTGTATCTTTTGTGACTTAATAATGAAGTTTCAAATAATCTTAATATCATCTATAAGTCAAGGCAAAAACCTGAAACAGTTCATAAAATAATCTTCAAATTCAAACATGAACAATGTCTCATCGCTGTGCACAAAAGGGCAATAACTCTAAAACTGTTCATCATCCGAATAATTTCTGACTTGATCAAGATCTCCTCATGCATATCTAGTTTCATCAAGATCAAGATAATCCAATTATTACGAATTTCAAATTTGACGTGTTTTAACTAAGTCAAGGGCAATAACTTTGAAAGAGTTATTACCAATTACAAAGTGAGATTTCATCAATACATATATGCATACCAAGTTTCGTGAAGATCGGATAAAAACTGTAGTCTCTATCGTGCCTACAAGGCAAATTTGACGCGATTTTACTAAGTCAAGGGCAATAACTCTGAAAGTGTTCTTCCGATTATTACCAATTTCGAACTTGTTATAGATCTCATCAATATATACATGCATACTAAGTTTCATCAAGATAGGATAAAAACGGTAGCCTCTATTGTGTCTACGAGCCAAATTTGACACGTTTTTACTAAGTCAAGGGCAATAACTCTGAAAGCGTTTTTCCGGTTATTACCAATTTCGAACTTGTCCGAGATCTCATCAATATATACATGCATACTAAGTTTCATCAAGATCGGATAAAAACTGTAGCCTTTATCGCGCCTACAAGAGATTTGAACAGACGGACATTTCCATGTGGGCGTATAAAAACTCTAGGAAGCCGATTTTTGAATTTCGTTTTTGCTTTTTTGCAATTTCCGGTTCAATTTAGAAATTAGAAAGCTCATATATCGTTACCTTGACCTTTGATGAGCTTGATGATCATCACCAAATTTATAACAGATCATTATTACCTTGGTATCTACCTACAACAGTTTTTTTTACGGAATTCTTAAATGTCAAGCCCTGTGCTGTAAATTCTCCAATATTTTATGTGCCGTCGTCCTTTTTTACAATTAATTTGATCGTCTTTAATCAAAAAGAGATAGAGAATAATAACCCAGTTTTGTTCATACATTTTGTTTGTCTGTAGCTCATCTTCATAATGGTCAACTTTACGTCTGCATCTTCTACATTGACTGCAGTGACCCACTTTTTTGTTTTACTAGTTTAAGAATCCAACTATTCAATTGGATTGTACGCTTGCGAATAAAGCCGGTGAAAGCCTTCGACAGAAAGACTGCCATCGAGGGTTCTGATTGGGTGTATTCGTTGGCATTCATTCGAATAAATCGCTGAGTGTAAAGCGAGAAACTGGACCAATGTATCTGTGCATTTTTTTCAATTAATTTTTAATTTTTCTTATGTAATAGTTTATATTTTATATTATGAAATATAATGATAAATAATAATTCAGCTACAAACCAAAATCATTTAGTTTTCTTCTGAGGTAGGTAAAAATAAAACAAAGCAATGCCAGGTGTGGTTTAAGCCAGGGTATGTATGCTCTTCCTCATGGTGGCGGATGTTTGTAACAGATCTTTTCTTGTCATAATATAGCTTTTGTGATCAGTCCTCTCCCTTGAACTGCTAAAATTAAATAAAATATCTTCATCAGTTACCCCCCGTACTCTATTAAAATTTGTGGTCAGCCTGTCACTGATTTTTAGTTTTTACCTATTAGTTGTGTTTATGACAGGTGTGGCGCCTGACAGAGACAGGGTAAGCTTACTCTTCTAGACACCTATACTTATCCACTCATGATTAATATACATAATACATATTTCCTCACGTATTAGTTTATTAGCTGCAACCGATGTTTCACTAATGATATGATTTTTTCCTATTACAGATTTCGTAGGTAGCCTACATGGTTTATTGATTTCTATTAAAAGTTAGATTTCGAAAACCTGACCGCTCAATTTATGACCAAACAGTTGGTGTCAGTTTTCATTTTTCGATATGAACATTTCTTTCATGTTGACCGCCACAGATCTAATGGATGGCTTCAGTTGAGTTGTTATCAAGTTGTTGTCAGTCACAATGTCGACATGAATTGATCTCCATCGAAAAAGAATATTTGCTAATGTTTTACTAGATTAGTCTTATATACGTGTAGTTTTTTGTGACTTAATCGCTGGTAAGTTTGTTTCAAATCGATGGAAACTAAAGGAATATCAATAGCTTTATGTTTTATATAACTACGACCTCGCGATTCTAGAACTAATTCTACTGACATCAAAGCTTCATAAAAACATTCACCATACTTCGGTGCTAAGAAATTGGCTATTTTTATTAACACCGATAAGCTAAATTAAGTTTTTATCTCTCCAACAAATCACGATGATAAATTGGAATTACATAATTCATTTAGCCCTCTTCAACTCCCCGCGGGTTCACTGCCTGCAATGCCGACAATGTAGAAATAAAATTGTAATCACAAGGCTCCATCAAAATCTAATTGATTCAGGGAACCAGAAAATACACAAAAATCAATATAATTTCTTACTTTTAAAGACAGTCATTTAGAAAAAGAAAGTAACTTCTGTAGAAAAAAAACAACTTCATAGTAAGTATTTGAATTGGATAGAAAATTGAACAATTTGACTCAATGATCGGTTTGGTAGATACAATTGGGGTGATTTGACAGTCGTTTACCTATTTTATGATGTTTTTAGGAGAAGTTTGTTTGGTTTGTGCGAATTATCAGCAAATCAGAGAGTTGACTTTATTTTCTTCAATTTATATAATGGTAGTAATCAAACTTCAACAAATATAGAATATTATCGATTATTCACGTATTTTTATTTTCTTCTAGAAATGACTTTTTATCGAAATTTGTTTTTTATTGTAGTAGAATAACAATAAAATAAGTCGAGATTATAATACTCAGTCTTTACTTGAACCGAACCTTCTACAAGCCTCTACTTCCTCATTGATATTTACCATCAATACCAGTTAAATACTTGAAGCATTCCTGAACTCAGACCTTGGTGGTTAGTATTAAACCCAGGACTGTAGCTACAGGGAGGGCGGGGGAGGCGCAATTCTGTCAACCGACGAATTTCATTACTGCAACTAAACACCACAGACCAATACCCCTCCGAGCATATTACTTAGCCCTCCGAACATTCAAGTCTGGCTACGGACCTGATTAAACATTGCGAAACATTTTGATGTGTTTAAGATCTTTCAAGCCACTCCATACAAAAAGGACATCATTTTAAACAAAATTTATTAAACAAATCGGAAAAAGTTCATAATATGAACAGTCTATCATGAATTGATGTCGAATACGTAACAATAAGTAGAGTTATATTTACATCATAACATATTCTTTTGGAATGGATAACACAGTAAGAGTGAATACGTTGAATATTCGTCCGAGCTCTTATCCTTAAATCAGACTGTATTTTCCATAATATTCACGCCATTTCTGTCGAGCTTTGATCAATAAAGAAATATTTTTGTGTGTCTGCACAATGCTATGATAACGATTTTTGCAGGTGTCATCCGCCTTGATATTCTATTAGCAGTTTAGACTTTTAACTTACAAACCGACCAACTCAGGACATTCAAAAAGTTGTTTAATTGTAATCTTAACCCAAATAACATACATATGCGTATTTCAAGCCACTCCATACAAAAAGGACACAATTTTAAACAAAAATTATTAAACAATTCGGAAAGAATCATCAAGATCAGATCAGATGCCTGTATCCCGTCTACAAGAAATGTAATCGGATAAAATGAATTTAAGGATTATGAAATAGAAAGCATTTAAGACATACACAATTTTTTTAAAAGCTTTCAAATTAGATGTATGACTCGTTTTCAGTTCTAGAACATTTTCAGTTGAGTACTAACAGAATGACATTACGAGAGTAAGTAGATCTTTATGACATTGATGTAAGAAGAGATAAATAGAGAATGGAATAATTAGTTTAGGATAATTCTATTATCTTCTTCCATATCACAATACAACATCCTAAATAACACCCTCTAATTATATTTATGTACCATCTTTATTTAATAGATGCGAGTAAACTTTCTTCACATAACGACCTCAGTCGTAGTTAAGCGATCAACTACGTCAAGGTCAATTTTATGATTGATTTTGCTGATGTTGCCAGTTCATATCCAAACCATTTATTCGATATCACATCAAAAGCAGTAAAATTAGCATAATGATTTATAACGGGAGGTGAAAAATACAACTTCAGTTCTGTATTTGTGTTTTCTAGCCCAAATAAAATATGAACGTATTTTCGCTCCTGACGGTCCGGCAACCGGTCGGTCCATTCACAGTTCTGGTAGTCATCATAGAGGATCAAAACCTATGGTTTACTGCAAATTTGTATGCATATGCACATATACAAGACCTCTATACAATTTTATTTAAAAACTAATACTCGTTTAATTTGACTTGAAGTCGCATCGAAACAGAAAATATACAATAAAGATGAAGGAGGTTTGTATTTCTATATGCATTATTAATTTCTAAATTTAAAGAGTACTATTTCGATGTATAAATATGTTGAAATTGGAAATGGAAACGAAAATTCCTTTGAATTTGATGGAACTTTTTGCAGTAGATGTGCAAGAGGTTATATTGAGTCAATAATATCGGTAGTTTTATTTAACGTGTATGGGCCCCTTAGATACAATAATTACTTCGACATATCAGCAATAACCTACTCTTACGTTTTAATTTATCTCGATTTGTCAGTCACTATTTTTTTTTTATCATTGTTCTTTAAAAGAATTGTCACTAGATATAATGAAATTTTATTAAAGATAAATACACTAAGATATTCTAAGAAAAGATAATTATACCACTAGGTATCAACACATGTTTTTCACGACTTATTTATAGATCAAACATTTTACACGAAAACAGGTGACACATTTTTCAGCCAATGCCCAGTTGGTTACTCATGAATTATGGTTCAAAGTGAGGGATTCATAAAGAAAATTGTAACAAACCAATTTTTATTACTTTAAAGAATATCTGAAAAAAACATCTCAAATATAAAATAAAATTTCCCTTTTTAAATTTTTAAAACGAATATAGGTTACACCACTGTACATTTTTTGGGGTAAAAAAATGCCCTTAATCATTTTAGCTAAACACAGGAAAGCCTAGGTTTTCTATCACGATTGTTGACATTAGGCCTTCAAAAAATATTATCTGGAGCAGAAATTATTTCCTCTTATATCGGTTTTTGTTGTTGTCTATTAAATATATAATAACAAAATTTTTACTCAACATTTGTGTTTCTTGTTTTCTTTTGTAACTTGGTTGTAAGACCGAGGAAGAAATTCAGCAAAACCAATTAATCGTATGTGCAGAAAAAAAGAAGGCGATATTTTTTTTTTTTCAGATACTTAAAAAAACCAAAAGAAAGCAAAAAAAAATAATGAAAATTCTGAAACTAATAGATACATTGAAATTAATGGGAAACATGTTTTGTTTATCTGTAACCAACGTCTGAAAAGTGAAAAAAATGATAATTATGTTGTTATAGGTTTAAGTCTGCCTTGGACTAAAATATCACTTACATTTTAATAAAGTTTAAAAGCAACAATTATTTTTTTGTGAGACGTTTATACAGATGGGATGTACTACAGAAAAATATTACAAAGGGAATTATTTGATAGCTAGAACATTTAAGCCATTGGATTGTATAGTACCCAGTTATTTTTCTCTAAGCAGTCTAAAGATTTTGGTTGGAATATCAGTTTGTTCATAGATATGTTCAATAGGGATGATTCGTACATTATTTTTGTGATGATCTGATTGGTTGAAATGTTTAGCCACAGTTTTATTCAGAGTATGATTTATATCAAATCTCTGGCCATTAAATCGAGTTCTCAATTTATTTTTTGTTTCTCCATTACATTGTTTTTGGCAAATTGTACAGGATATGAGGTACATGATATTGCTGCTGTGACAAGATTGCTTGTTAAGATTTCTTTAATAGGAAATTTGGCATTAGAGTTATTGAAAAAGAAGGTAGATTTCAGACAGGGTTTTGAACTGACACCAACCAGGTCAGTGTTAGGGGCAATGTTTTTAGTTTTAATTTTACTAATAGTTGAAATTTTTATTTTGCATAAAAACAGTTCCGTATAACCCATTGTTGCAATTGCACAACAATTGCAATTGCTCGAAGTCCTCTTCCCACGTTGAGGAACCGTAATATTTTGGATTTAATTACTCCCTAAAATGGTACAAGAATTTTGACTTGGTTAACTGTTTCTGTTTCTATATTGATAATGGAATTAACATGTTTAACGTTTTAACATTTATAAGAATCCTTTAACTTCGTTTTTATTATCTGGCAAATATTCATCATCACATATTTTAGACATTAGAATTATTTATAAGAAAGAAACTATCGAAATAATCAAATAATATGAAATAGTTTTATAATCTATATGAATTATTCTAATGTGCTAGAAACCGAACCAACAGCATATTTCATACAATTTACAACAAGTCAATTTAAATAAATGTGGCCCATGTTCAATGGACACTGAAAGCAAAGATAGTCCAGTACTGCTACGCTGAAATATAACCAAACCTGAAAAAATAGTTTCGGTTGGCCTCATACGAACAAACAATTCGCCGATATTTTATTGATTCTTTCGACATGCATTCTCAGCATTGGATTTTTCACAGTTCTATTGATGTTAATAAATTAGTAAAAACTAAGAGTTCAATCTTCTACAGACAAGGAAGCTAACACTTAGACATATGAGCCTAAGCCGCCTTCTATTCCTGCCACAAGCCGCTCCTGGTCTGTTTTTTAAGCCAGCCAGCCGCATTCGTGTTACTTCCGCCGGTGCTTGCCAGGTGTCACTTCAGTGTGAAAAGCCCCCTCTGGTGGATATGACAGCAACCATTCCAAATCCTCTCTCCTTAATTAATCAACTGTGCCAGTGGAAAATATGTTTCCACTACATGGGCAGCCCACGGGTCTAATAACACTGTATAAGTGTCATAGGGTCAATTTGTCACAAAGTTAAAGTGACAGATGCGACATTTTGGGGGGTTGGTTTGAATCTTGAATATATGTAAATAGTCATCGAAGAACTAAAATTGTACGACAATCGCAAAATTCCTTAAAAAAAACTTTAAACTATGAATTTTACACACTTTTTAATATAATATGTCTGTCGTCATTTTAACATTCAAACAAAAATGATTCAGGGGCCTGGTTTTCGAAAGTATCTTACGACTAAGACACGTCTTAAGATGGTCTTACGACATATCATAGTCGTAAAATAGGTTTTCGAAAGTGTCCTAAGTTACGATAAATCATAAATTTCATCGTAATCTTAAGACACCTCTCGACCTGTCTTAAGATGGCCTTATGATTATCATAAGAGCTTCGATATCACGTGAATAAATAATATGGCTGCTGTTTACATGCACATTCGACAACAAGCTGAAAACGTTCGCCGAAACAGAGTATTTCGAGACAGAAATAACCCACTAAACTACATGGATGATGAACAAATAGTATGTAGATATAGACTTTCACGCCCAATGATACTAGATTTATGTAGAATGTTCCAAACAGCCCTAGCGAGGCAAACAGCAAGATCTCGTGCCTTTCCAGTTTCATTCCAAATCATGGTTGCACTCAGATTTTTGCCACTGGAAGCTTTCAGATGGTCATTGCTTATGTCCATAACATATCTAGACCAAGTGTATCTAAAATAACTGGACTTCGCAACATCATGAGAGGTTTTCATGAAAAAACAGACTTTCCAAGTGTAGTCGGTGCCATTGATGGTATACACATACGTATAAAATCTCCAATAGAGGATGAACATCTTTATGTAAATAGAAAAAGCTACCATTCTATTAATGTTCAAGCAGTTTGCGATTCAAATATGAAGTTTTCTTTTTAGCACTGTTTGTGTCGGCTGAAAAGTAAGGACTTATTCTCCTCCACTTCGTCTATCAAAATTTGAATCTCCTGTGATGTAAAATTCTGACTTCTCTTACTCAAGATTATGTATAATATATATAATGTATTATTTCTATCCTTATATAGTACTTTCTCAAAGTATTTGCACGAGCATTTCGTTAAGCAGTTACATGTACTCGATGTCTCACATCTTAAAAGTATTCACAATTAGATAACAAACACATCATGTAAGATAATAAATAAACACGGAGTTCGAGAATGTAAAAGTATAATAAATGATCAAACTACGATTTTAATTCATTTTCATATACAAATTAATGTTGATAATATATTTTGTAAGTAATAACTATATATTGAATTACCTATAATTCTTTTTATAGTAAATGTTATCACTTATGACAGGCATAAGAGAATCTCAGATATGACTATCGTAAGACAGCTTTGATTTACATTCTATTACATAGTCATAAGATAGTCTTAAAATTTGTCTAAAGATATATCTTATGACGTTTCTTACGATACTTTCGAAAACCAGGCCCCTGGACACATGGATTTGAGGTGATTGCGACGGTGAGCTGTGAACTCTATTACTAGCTAAAAAAAATCCCGTTTCTGAGACTTAAGTTTATTGATCAAAAAGAATGACGCACTGACCCTTTAATAATTCATCCATATAGAATTAATTATTTAATTCTAAAGTTAAATAAGATAGTTTAAAACGTAAAGGATCTACAAAAGTGTTTATAAGCGGGGATAATTTTATTTTGTTTACAAAAAGATAAGTAATAATATTTGGGAATTGTTCTCGGAGTACTTTGTAATATCGTGTAACAATCAAAGAAGTATTAGTGACTGTCTTATTATAGGAGTAATTTAATAAACTGTCCTACAATTTCTCGAAGGAGTTAAATGACCGAAATATTTCATTCGATTCTTGCTTTAAAAAGCAAATCCGCTACCTACGCTACAAATGTTAAGAAACAGTTTCAAATTTCTATATATTCATTTAATCTCCTAATGTACTTATCTGAATAATGGTTGGAAAAAATATCACTTTATAATTAGATTTTATGTGACAGGCTGCTTGTGTTTTGTTAAAATTGTTGTTCTTCATAGAATTCTTTAAAAGAAGTCATCTGAAAGTTAAATCAATATCAGGAATCTCATGGTAGTTTAAAGTGAAAAGCAATTTGATTTTAAACATGCGTGTTTCTCTTAATCGTAGTCTCATACATTTCCAATTCAAAGGTGAAAATTCAAAACGAGATGTTATCCAATAAATTTGTGACGAGTGAGTTAGCCTCAGAGGTATTCCAAACGACAACATAGAAAGATATTTACGCATTTACTTGCATATATATTCAAAAGTATTAAGTCACATCCAGAGACTTACAAAGAGTATTTATTTCCGGGTTTCACCCTATAAGTGATGCATGTTAGAGGGGCTGACATGGACAAGGCCTCTAGTCGTTCGGCCCCGTGTGCTACAGGCTATTCACGTTAAAGATCCCTCGACAGTTGGAAATCGAAAAAGAGCAGGCTAATGCCATTGTCCTGGCAAAATAACCCTCATTGCACTCTGCAAGGCGTTGCCTGTCTTCATTAGCCCACATGATACAGAAAGGTAGGACGTAAAACTCCATTCATTTCATTTCATTTCACTTAAAGAGAGTAGTCAATTGAGTATTATAACCGTATCTAAATATTCACAATATCTTGTCTCTGTATACAAATCTATCTGGTATACCTGCAATAATCATGCGGGTCCGATTTAAAACACAAAGAGTCTGCTTTTACAAACGCCTGGCTTGTATAGAATATAATGGATGGTTGAAAAGTACCAAGTTGCTTTTAAAAGGGATACTACGTATTAGAACAAACACGAAATTTAAAATTTTTAAACTTGGCCAAAAAGAGCATATATTCATCAGTAGATATACCTGGTGTCATAAATAACATAACAGGATCCTTATATAATCCGATAAATCCAAAAAAAACTTAATAAAAATGCAATTAACTATTGAAAAACGCTTAATATTATGATTAAATGTTTTTCAATAATGACTTAGTTTTATGAATATTCCAATTTTCTAGATTTTACAGGGAATCTGTTGTAACTTTATTACACTAGGTACGTTCACTGATTTACTCATATTGACAATTCTGGAGAATTAAATTTTATGTTCATTCTAAGACGTAGTATCACTTTAACAGAATGGACTGACATGCGTAGTGATATATCACTAAACTAATTACTTATTTTAGTCACTACTTAAAGGGACAGATTCGTCATTTTCAGTTGTGGATTTGGGCCTTAAATATATATAGATAATCTTCAAACCTACTAAAAATGTACGAAAATCGCATAATTCCTTCAAAATAACTAGAAATTTACTTCTATATGAGGTCTCAAGAAATGACGGGTCGTCATTTTAACTTTCAAACGCGGTTAATTCTGGACACATGGATTTGATGATTCAAATATAGACGTTAGCTATGAACACTATTAATAATTAGCTTAGTTAAAAAAAATCCCGTTTCTAAGACTAAGGTACGATTGGTCAAACGAATGGCGAACCGTGTTTATGTTTGGAACACAGACATTTATCTTCACTGGAGACAATATCAACGGTATTGGAACATTCTAGAAAAAGCAGACGTTAACCTGTTCATAATATTGTCTTTTAAAGTTGTCCCTATGTTCGTATTGAGTCTATCAAAATCTACTTACTCCCTTATTAGCGTATACATGTTGTGTTTAAAAGACTATCATGTTTATGTTTATACGCCTGTGTTCAAACTGTTCCTTTAAGAAGACATATTATGTAGCTGTTATATGGATGACTTGTAGGATGGTGTACAAATGGATGCGCTAAGACGATTATTGTTGATTTCTTTTAGAAGACTTGTAGGTTGATGTACTTATGGTTGCGATCAGAAGATTGTAGATTAATGTACTTAAGGTTGCACTCAGAAGGCTTGTAGGTCGATGTACATATGGTGGCTTTTAGGCTTGTAGGTCGATGTACATATGGTTGCTTTTAGACTTGTAGGTTGGTGTATTTATGGTTGCGCTTAGAAGGCTTGTAGTTTTATGTTCTTATGGTTGCTATCGAAAGATTTGTAGGTTCATGTACACACCGTTGCGTCAAGAAGTCGTTTACGTTAATGTTTTGTTTATGGAACAAGGTCAGGGATTATATATATTTTCAGTCGTGCAACAATTTAGATTTCTTTATATTAATAGAATAAGGTATTGTGAAATTATGGTTCCTACAAAACTAGCCTTATTTCTAAAAATCAAACGTTATATTATACAGAACGTTGTTGAAGATAAAGATAGGATTAAGTTTCGCTTCAAGCTAGAAAAGTGTAAAATTGACAATTATATTTTACTGTTATTTCAAGACATTGCCACATTTCAATTTATTTTCTGTCTGACACCAACTAATTTTCTTTTATAATTTTAGCATTCCTTCTATTTTGCTTTCAATTCCTTTTTCTCGTGGTGTTATTTTCTTTTCCCTGCAGTATATGAAACAGTTTCTTAATTTACAGTTGTAACATTCCATTCTATAATGCTTTGATCATCCTTGCGTTTATTCGTAAATTGTTTATGTTGGTTTGCTACAGTAATTTTATATCGGGATCACAACTTTACTATAGTGAACTTAGATGTGATCAAAATCAATAAAGATCTACATGAAAGAATGCTAGTTTTGACCACATTTTTATAGTATATATATATAGTGATATAAGGTATCACAAATAACTTTACAGGACACAATAGATGTAAATTATAATTATACTTTAAGAATTATGAAAATGTTACTGCTCCATAATCTGATGAATGATGAAAACTTTTGGACCTACTGTGTAAGATAATACTTTTTGTTTTTTTTGTAAGAAGATGTGGATACATTTCATGTGGGATTTTGTGCTCTCCTTTTACGCCAATTGACGCATTGGTTGCTGCATGCGTTGGTCCCAAGCCTTTTTCACAACTGCTTCTCGACAGGTCGATTGGTGTCTAGCGATCACTCTCAGTTGATCCTCACAACTTCGAAACATTGGCTGGAACACATCTTGCAATGATGTTCTTCAATTGTTGTGTTATTTGAGATTGTATCTTGAGATTATATGTATAGGAGTCATTAAACATTCTAGTTTTAGCCGAATTCCTCACATCTTTTTTAAGACATTTGAGCTCCTGATATTTAGAAGTTAAATTGAGGTTTGTATGCGGAAACTACTGTATTTGTGACTTTGTCTTTGCAGTATGATTGAAAAGTAAATTTACATTTACATTTTTGTCTTCACCACTAGAAAATGTCTCTTTTTCGTTTTGAATGAGTTTAAGTCGATGATTTAATAAAATAGAATTTATAAGATCTCTCAATCATAGAAATCGGTCATCATGATCAACAGAGAAATTCTACCTATCAGAGATATTACCCTGACCTATTGACCAGCCATGTTTAAAATAGTTCACGCAGACATTAATACCGGAAGTGAGACGAAACGACGGGTGCATCTTTTCACAGCCGAAGAGCACCGAAGACTACGCACGGCGAAACGACTTAGACTTAATGTAAACAAACCGCAAGTAGACGATTCAAGATGGATTCCACACCGCTCAAACCTATTAATCCAGCCTGTTGTCTTTGCAACGAAACTACTGCCAAAATCTTAATTAAATTGAACTCTGCCAATTTAGAAGATGGTCTTCTTGCAATGATGAAAGAATTTTCTGGCCCAAATATAAGGTCGAGCTTTGATCTTTACGCACGAATTTTACTATTGTGTTATAAGTGACAAACTACAATAACTATCATAGGCTCTGATCTTCCATGGCGACACTGCATCAAGTAAGGCAAAAGTTGATATATCAGACTTTTGTCATATCCAGTTGGAAGGATAACTAAACAATCCTTAACATTGTAACAAGCTTTTAATGCCTCCAGTTGTTTGTCTTTCTGTTTTAAGTTTGGAATTCCAAGATTGGATTGGCTAAATTCGACAGCAGACAGAAAGGTTTCCGCCATAATGATCTGTTTTGTGTGTCGTGTGTGTGTGTGGGGGGGTTTCTAGTTTCGTAACTCAGATACGCTTCCACTCTTAAAAATAGTTCGGTATTGCAACTTCTTCAGTAAATACACACGGTTAAAATTGGGAATATTTTGAGCATTTGAGAATTTATTGATATCATTCAGACGTTATAATATTTAATTTGATGCATATTTTATCATTCAAGCTGTAGCCTTGGACAAGATGGCTTGTGATTAGGTTCGTGTCTAAATCTGCGACTATACGGAGCTAGGCAAGATGCGAAGTTTCGTATTAGAAATCGGTAATTGAGTGAATTCATATTTTTCACATTTCCATAAAACTTTTCGCTTATCATTGGATTTAAAAAACTTCATTGCTTATTGAAATTCATACATAGTTGCAAACATTCCAGATTAGTTTTTCATGGAATGATTTAACAGTCGCAGGTTTATTACATTATGAAAATCAATAATTCATAATGTTTAGGAAAAAGAAATTACCATAAAATAAGGTGATACAAAGATCATCTACAGTGTTTAAAGATTCACTAGTACAAGTTATAGGCCTATTTATTCCCGAAGACATTTACATGATACGTTGTATCTTATATATAAAGACAAATAACACGTAAGGCATCTTAGTAAATTCACCAAACAGAAAGCAAATTGTATAGGTTTTTAAAAAAAGATGGGTATGATGTGAGTGACGACATTTGAAACCTTCAAAACAAGCTGATAAACAAGACTCTTTTGTTAATCCAAAATTACTCCGTCGAACATAGGCTGAGAAAGTATCTTTTTGATTTTTCAATTCGGTTTCCCTCTGTTTCCAAAGCAGATCAGAGAGGCATGGAAAAGTGTTAAGTTCTTTGGCTTAAGATAAATGTATATATTGTACACAACAAAAACTATTCAGGAGAGTAAATTTAATGTAGGATGAGATTTTTAAGGTCCAATTCAATCAATCATTGATCATTTTATCCATATGATTGTAATTATTATTTTTATACATGGTAAATGGACAATAGTTAGCTGGTTGATGTACACTTACATGTTGTAACAGAGGTCTGAATTGCGTTGCGTTTTGTGGTCACAAGAGAATTTTCTTGAACAAAATTTGTTTAATTTTTTGATGTTTCTATTTTTGTGTCACAATAGGACTCTCAGTTGTCATTTGTTGGGACGTATATAACTTACTTATATTAAAACACTATAAATGTAGTACGATTTAGCTCTGTGTTTATTGTATGAAGAATTCATTTACAAATCATAACATAATAACAATAATCATTAATAACAAGTCTATAAGCCTTTTTTACAGATCATAAGATTTTCTAATAACAATAACAACTTCTACTAATATATTATTCATCTATTCAAGTAAATCTTAATTTTATTCAATCTATTTATCATCTAGGCTATTCAAGTAAATTTCGGACGCTCAGTAACTGTAGTAGAACCATTATTTTGGCTCGATTCGTTCGTATGTGATTAATGCATGTCTGAAAGCGTTCAAATTCGAACTAGATTTTCAGGTCTATTTAGGTTTATGTATACTTTTACAAAATTTAATCAAAATCGGGGAGAAAATAGACCATCTTTTACCAGAAAATGATACCGGATTGAAGGATTGACCTGGGTGCCGACTATTTACTTTTACATAGAGAAATGTGGGCGTATAAAAACTATGGAACAAAGTACATAGTTTGGTAGATATAGGAGAATTTTAAAAAAGGAATAACAAAATAAAACTATATTTTGATTTGTTGCTGGAATTCGTGGTAATGTGTCATATGTAATATAAGTACAAATCTAAATGATTTTTAATAATTTTCCTAGTTTCTTTTAGGTCTCAATACCTTAAGCCTACACACCAAATCTTTATACATAAAACAAATAAATTGTGAATGAATAAATTACAATAATAGTGAATATTTTATCTCATACATGTTAACTATATTTCTAACCACGTGCATTGGCTGGATGCAATAATGATTAAAGCAATTTCGACCTAATGGGGATCTTGAAATCATATTTTGTTTAGATGAACTAGATTACCTCACAGCATTTACTTAACATAATTAATCAGAACGTTTATCACCGATATAATGAAATAATAAATACTTAGAAATACACAAAATTAAGATGAATGGGGAAAAGCAAAACATATCTACATTCACCCGCAATTATTTTAACTTGTGATGCTCCCCATACAATATAATATCATGATATACAGTATATATATTTATATATAATATTTACATCTTAACGTAAATACAACATTCTAGAGAAACTTTAATATCACTTTAATTTAACTATTTTTAAACCGGTTTAGAGATTGGAATACATGTCAAGCTAAAATGATGAACCTCTAAATATATGATAAAGAATTTTGTTAGAGAAGTTTAAACATTTCCTAGATTGTATTTAAGTACATAACGTATGCACATATATCCGACAAAAACGTGATCACTATGATCATTGGAATAATCTCATTCAGATATCATCAAAGTTTCAGACAAACATATATTTTAAACATTACTAATAATCCATGTAGAAGGGGTTGGTCTTAAATCTATGATATCTCTAGGTAACCTCTGTATCTATTTAGGGAAAATTGTAACTATTTATTACATCCTCTCTATATACTGTGAAGGAATTCGAAACGTAAATTTGACTTCCGAACCTCGAATGTGAATTCAAGAATAAAGAACAAAATAAACAACATAATCGCCACAACGATGATGGCGCCTTTATCTACCTTGTGCAGAAATGGTAAAATCCTTCCAATTTTCAAATTGTGCGAGACAAATGAACGCAAAATGTTTTCTAAAAACAAGACAATTTCAAAACAATGGAGAAAGCCTATTTATATATACAGCAAGGATGAATATATAATCTGACAATTGAAAAGCATGATAAAAAAGAATACTGTTCATATTTTAAAACATCGATCCTATTCACAAAAACTCTGTCTATTTATGATTGACCGTTCATGTGGCGTTAAGTTTTGTTGAGGTTATTGTGAATCCGACCCAGATGAGCTATACGTGCACAGATCGATGACATTTTAATGTCGTCTTCGTTTCTATTTCTTTTTCAAATGGGTTCGATATAATTGATTTTCGATAAATGACCTGAACAAACATATAGGTTGGCAGCATAAGTGTATTTTAAGGGACAAAGTAGTTTTTTTATGAGGAAGTACATACACAATTCAAAACGAAAGCATGATGAATGATTTGAAGAAATTAGTATACGTGTGATCAATCAAGTAAAAATATCGATGAAAGTTCTATATAAATCCAAAACAATTCACTCATAAAGCGAATCTCACCCGTTATGGTTGTAATGGATTTCGCAGTATTGAGGATGCATAGCAGTAAGTGAAACGATGCCCACAAGTTATAATAAGTTCACAACAAGACACACAATAAATTCTTCGAATAATCAGATGTAAGTTTCGCTGACTTAAACACTATATTTACAGTTTTCCAGTTTCATAAAATGATTTGCCACCATGCCAACATTTTGCCAGATTAACATAGCAATCTGCCTATTTACACTATCCAGTAATAATATCGTTGAATCAATGAATTATGCAACAGTCAGACTGAAGCATTTATTTTGCAAAGACATGAACATAACACTAAGTTCACTCAATCACAGTTTAAACAGTCTTCACGTGCTATTTACTGACTTTATTCGCCAGCAGTATCTTCACCACCACCAGCTGCTTCAATAACTGCTGCAGATGCAGCTTTAGCAGCAGCCTTTCTCAACTCCTCGTTATCGAGATAGGGTTTCAAGAAAATACATATTAGTCCGACTGTATTAACAAGTAGATAAAATATAAATATGACACGATCTGTTACACAAGCAATGACTCTCCACTCTCTTACATATTTCTCTTTTTCTTCAGCCTTCGCTTTCTTTTCTCGTACTTTTTCTAACATTTCTCTTATTGCCCTGACTTCTTCTAATACTGGCCCATAATATCTATTAAAGTTAAATTGTTCTTCTCCATTTGGATTACTGAATCCAAAACTATTTTCTGTTGAAGTATCTTTATCTGTTCCATTATCTAGTAAACGAACTTGTCCAAACCGGATATCTCTGTATGGATATTGTCCACGAGCCTCACCAACAACCCGGCCAGTTTTCTTTGGAGTAAGTGGGTTATAATCGGGTTCAACTATTTTATCACGAAGACAAAGTGCTCTTGCGAAACAGTCAATAACAATCTGAAATACAAAGTAATTAACATTGTTGAAGTTAACAAAGATATTTTGGTAAGTTTGCAACAGATGGCAAAGCTAATTTTAAGCAATATCTGATATTTGTTTAAATCAATACAAAAAATAGCATCAATCTGACGTTCATTTTGACTTGACCGCAAATGATGTAAATACTTACAGATCTAAGAAAGCGAGGAGCTCTATTGATGCGAACACCACGAAAAAACATATTGGCAACAACACAAGACAATACTGTTGATAGCGTAATCATCACCATACTCAGACAAAAATATGCACCTGAAAGAGATTTTGTAAATGAAACTTGTTTGCAACCTAGTACTTCTCATTACTGGTGCTTCGAATCCTCAATGCATCCGATATATACTCTGATATACTTAGAGGACAAAGACTTGCACTGGTACATAATGCATACTAAAATTAGTTTGATTTATTTCTATATGGATATGTGTCTTTAACGGACAAAAGAAACC
Organism: Lottia gigantea; assembly: GCF_000327385.1. Taxonomy (NCBI): domain Eukaryota; kingdom Metazoa; phylum Mollusca; class Gastropoda; family Lottiidae; genus Lottia; species Lottia gigantea. The sequence goes on from NW_008710508.1 coordinate 250,310, forward strand.
GAATTTCATAAAGCTCACCTATGAGGGGTATAGAAGCAGCCGCCTTCGGGGTAGACTCTGCCAGTAATAATAACAAGACGAAAAAGGCGAGGAAAATATTCATACCTGAAATTCATCAAAGTATATGCTAGAATTACAGTCAAAAATTGTTATTTAATATTTTGAGCAGATTCATTACGCCTTTTGAGACACCTCGTTAAGAAATGTCAAATGTTTTATCACATGATGACATTACTTTAAGCAACAAATCTGGAGAAAAAGGAACTTCGGTTTGAAGTCAAAAAAATGGATGTTTAACAAGGTCAACATCACACGATTAATAGGTATTTTCAGCCACTAATGATTGGTAAATGTTAGAAACGCATGATCTAGACACAACGTAATTCAATCTATACCGAATCAATGTTAACATTTACAGACTGAGATTGAGAAATATAAGCTACAAGTTGAATGCTGATTTGAGTTTGAAACAAATAAATTATATTACTAGTGTGAATCTAAAATTTAAAGTAAAGTTCAGCAATCATTGAACAAATAATCACCAATACTTGGTTTTCGGCTTGATTGCTCTAGCCAAGATAAGGAGTAATAAATTTAGACTAACTCTCGTTGGCTTAGAACCCAGTAGAATTCAAATTTCACACTTGGAGTCATTTGTTGCTCATTGCTTTAATTTGAAGAACACTAAGTCTTTTGAAACGAAGAATCCTCGCCACAGAAGCCCCATTAAGAGTAATTATGTTTATAATTGTGTTAAGTTTTCTAGCTTGAAGAAAGACATCTATAATTCCTGGTGAAAGTCGAGTCATTGAAATATAATTCAACCATCTCCAAATCCTCTGAGATCTCCCCAGAACGCCATATCAATAAGTGGGGAGGGATTTTTATGTCTTGTTGGCTCATTGGTGTCAAAACATTGACGTTATCCAATATAAAAACTTCTAATTATATTTCCTCTAAGGCAAATAAATAACGTGTGTTTAAGACGGAAAATCTCCCAAGTCAACGCATGATTCTTGGGAAATTTGCTGAGTTTATCACAATTGTTTTTAATTTTCATCAAATCAATCGTGACATCCTGAACTTTCTAGGTTTTTATTCTTACATTAAAAGGTCTGAGAGGAATATTTAATTTGGTCCAACGGCGGTTGAAGGCCATTAAACCATCAAGACTGCCATATTCAATAATCGAGTCCAGTTTTATCGATTCTGTATATCGTTAGCTGAATTAAACAAATACGAACCATTCAACTATCATTAATTCTACAGTTTTGTTTCAATATCTAAATAGCCAATATGTCATGAAGATGATGACGTGTTGAATGCAGTAACTATCAGTCTCGGAAATGAATGAAATTTTATAATAATGGAAACAAAAAAAAACAAAAATCACTGAAGATGTAGATTTTAATTTCCCACCTTTTTTAGGGCATGGGTGGAACCACTATTCGTTTTATCTTGTTAACACGACAACATAGATATATTAAACTTAGCAATAGTTCTTCGGTAAGTTATAAGGTGGCTATAAAAGGAATGTGGCAAAAGAAATGTACCAAAACTTACCAAGTATCAATTTAGCAGGAGATTCTGGTGGTACCCAAAATATAACCAATGTTAATAAACTGAGCAGAGCACATGGCATAATTAATATAAAAGTATAAAAAGCGACTCTTCGTTTTATCCGGAGTGTAAATGTAAGATCCGGGTAAGGTTCGGGACAGCATAAATAGTATTTTACATTTCTTATGGCAACATTTTCAACTATACTCCATTCTTTGTTATCTATATATTCTAGAAGGTCCATTTCTTTTTGAGTATCATCTAAAAAGTGCATATCTAGTCTCAAACCATTGTATGTCCAGGATCCAAACTTTAAAATACACCGTTGTTCATCAAATGGAAAGTAAAGAGTATCGAAAGAACAGGAACTTCTCAGTATAGCTTGAGGCATCCATAATAAATCACCACTGTTCTGTACCACCACCAGAGCATCTCGCTGTTCCTTCAATCTATCGTCGGCACTGAAATGTACAAGTAATAAAGTTTATTTTGTTTACTTTGTTTTTGCAAAGAACACGTTCTGCTTGGTTTCAAACATATTATTAAAAATGAAAGACCAACATCATCCTACAAAAGTATTCATTTCAAAAGATGCTGTTTTATTTAAAAACATCAAAATATTCTAATTTGCACTTATCCTTACTATGCAATAATTAAAATCACCGACCTCTGACACTCATGGTGGCCCTCTACGTGATTTGGAAAAGATGGGCCAAGCCTATTTCATTTGTCCAATATTATTAATCAGTTGTTTAGTCACGCTTCTTGTCTGGACGAGAAATAAGAGCGTCAACAAACCAGTCTAACTTGTGAATTACGGAAAACTGATATTTACACGGTCAAACCACTTTTAATAGCCTTATAATGTTCAATCTTTCACTTATATTTGCTATGATTTTACACAAGAAAAGAAATTTTACTTTAGGTTTAAAAATAGAAAGATTGATGTTTAGATTTCGAGAGCTCAGTTGTCTGCGATTTATATTTTAGTGGGTAAATTTGATGGTGCCTGATCTATTGTTTTTGTTAGCATCGATACCTGCATTGACGTGGTTTGTGGTTAACCCCATTTTATGAATATCCTTTGTTCTTTTAACATTGGTGTTTTAAATACCTCTTATCACAACTACTCTCAATTGCGTCCTTAATAATGTGGAACTATAGTAAACTGAACATGATATTGTTGACAAAAAGATATTAGTAAAGTAGGTATTAGACGGGGATTAAGCTACGTCGTCATTCGCTTCTTTTAATCTTTGGATAAATTCTTACATCTCACGTTCAGACTTAACTTTACTCTTTGATTCTAAACCTAACTACAAACTTTAATATTATTACCAAATTTATATTCAAATATCATTATTCCAGAACCAAATTATTTGTTTTGTCCCAATTACTATTAAATCCTCATTTCACTGATATGAAACATTTACCAAGGATTCGAGAGACTTGCAATTGGAATCCAGGCCGAAGCAGGGTTACTTGACACGCATATATTTCATTTAGGAAATTTTATAACGAACTTTTGGACAAATAATTATTATCAGTTTCTTACATTTTGACTGATTTGTTTGGACCATACCAACTCTTTTTAAACCATCCGATATTACTTCTCCTTGAAGGAGTCCACCAACATACAACTTTTATTCTTTTGGACGAGATTTTGATTAACGGAATTGTCGTGCTTGTACGGATTTTTATTAGTCAGCTAGTAGACATTTTCAGAGCTTGTCGTTAAATTTGGAAAATACTGAAACTGGTATGTATTAAATGTAACTGGTATTATATGTTTTATATGCAGTATTCAAATATTTCTTTTATTTTTTAAAAAAATCCAGTCCGACAATATTAATTATATGTATTTGGGTTGAGACACGTCCATTGATCATTATATTTAAAAAAAACAATAACTAGCATTGTAATGAAGTAAAAAGAAAGGATTTCTGTACCGTGCTGTTCGCTTCAAGAAGTCTAGTTCAAGAATGTCTGTTCACGCTATGTCTATTAGTGAAGAAAATAAAATTAGTCTAGAACTTGTGTTATGTTAAAGTAGTTGTAATGAGTATAAAGTAGGGAAAATAATATTATTTCATCATAAACTCTCTCAATTTCCACCTTTATCCGTCTACGACCTCTCTCTCTAACAAACACATTAACTAACTTTTTACCTCTTTGAACCAATTTCACACATAATGCCCACTAAATTAAGAGCTTCTTTATTGAGATTTCACAATAATTTGGAAAAATCGGAAAATTCAAACTTTGACGAGCTACAGAAAAGAAAATCTACAGTGTTTTCTATAAGAAAATTCAGAAGAAGTCCCGACACAGAATTTTATTGATACTATGAAGGTATAAAAACGTTGAAAGCGATATTTCACAAAAAGACAGCAATCAAAATCTCACGGATACGGATAGTTGCAAAGAACTATGACATCATATTTTGGTAATCCTATACTAATTTGTATGTAAATAATTACGGAATCAAAATGTAATACATATTGCTTTTATAAAGATTAATAGCATAGTAATACAAGAGGTTGCCACGCAAGATACGCCCACTTCCTAACAAATTTTCAGTATATCAAGGGCGGTCACCAATCTGTGTCAAATAGAACCAAAAATCTAAATTATCCAAGATATTGTTGATTTAAACCATCACACAAAATTTCATAAAATTCCGACTCGAACTGTAATCTACTCTTCGTTCACGAGCCATATCTAACATAAATTAAGTGTGTCATTAAATCATATAAAAATAGCGATGACCATTGTAATACGCCCACAATTGTAATGGCATCCAAGCCGCCCGGTTAACAATGGCTATATTAAATACTAAAGTTTTATGCAACGTTTCGAAATGTTTCCCCCGTCGTCCTCAGGCACATAATCATCGATAAGAGGTAATGGGAAAACTATACATTAATGCTTAATAAATTACTACATGTTTTTAAAAGTTTGCCCTCACTCTTTAAATAAGCAAATGAAATGAAATGATTTACCTCCTACTTTTCAGCACCTTGTGGGCTAATGAATTTAAATAAGTATTAATGTATATAAATTATATATATATTGTTTTTCCATAAAGCTGTGTCTATATATAATATCGAACATGTTTTTTTTAATAATAACCCATATTAAATATTTTCGATTTTTTGCTTTTTAATAGGGTTAATCCTTGGGTGATTCCACTAAGATTTCGAGATCAAGGGCAATAACTCAAAAAAATACTTTTTTTTATAGATTTTTTGAATATCTATAGGACACATCATTGGGAAATGATAAACAGTTTCAAAACTTTTCGTCTAAATCTGTTAAGAATTGTGACCTGGACCTTTCTCACAAGTTAAAAATTGAACACGTTTTCAAGAACAAGGGCAATAACTCATATCATTTTTAAGTAATAAAAAACATTCACATCAAATTTTATCAAAATCCATCAAGAAACCAGTTCTCTATCATGTCCAAAACACATTTCAAATAAATATTGAACGCGTTTTCAAGAACAATAACTAATATAAAATAACTAATATTAATTTAACGGGGTTCATCCTTAAATGATAACAAATATTCATACCAAATTTGATCAAAATTCACTATGAAACCAGCTCTATTTTGCGTCCACAACAAATTTTCAAGAACAAGGGCAATAACTCATTAAATATTTTTCGATTTGTCTGAATTCAACTTATCCTTAAGTAACAAACATTCCCACCAAATTGAAACCAGCTCTCTATCGTCTCAACAACAATTGTGGATAGACAGACAAGGGTGACAACTATATACAATATACTATATATAAAAACTGTAGTCTCTATTGTGTTCATGAATACATTTTGACTAAAAAAACGTTTATTAAAAAATCGTCTACATCTAACTTGATCAAGATATCAACATTATAAATGATAACACCGAATTCATTTAAATCGGATGAAAACTGTAGTCTTTATTGTGTTCTCAAACAAATTTTGGGGCGTTTTATTTAGTCAAGGACAATAACGGCGTTATAATGTAGGCGTAGAAATAAGTGTCTGGAAGGAAAATATATTTTCATTTCTGTATGACTTACAAATTATATAGTAGGATATCGGGTAGCCATATTTTAGAAGATGGAATACGAATATCCGTGATATTATCATAGTCTTCTTTCTGCCATGTTAATAATACATCTTTCCATTGCTGTAATATATACAACAAATAGCATTAGTAAATGATAAGAATATGCGTTACATGGTCTTTGAAACCCATTAAAATGAATATAAAAAAATGGCATTTTTCACAAACAGATAAGACTCTGTTACTTAATAATATATTTTGTATGCATGGCATAAAAATACCACAAAACATTGAAGTCGTTGTCATCCCAAATGCATTTTAGAAATCAAGGAATACATTTGGTCTTTAAAACAAATCCTTATACATTATACGAGAATAAACAAGCAATTCTAATGAATGTTGATGGCATTTTGAAATATATACTGTACATACATAATTATACCAAACATTGGTCTTCAAAACTTGGTTCTTTTCATCCACATCTAAAATTTGTATCAAAGACAATCCGAATCTAACACTTATGCTATCGGATGTATTAACCACTGGCCGACCTTCTTTTCCATGTAATTCATAACGATCTAATAACTTCTTGATCAACTGTTTTTCTTTAGATGAGATGTGCTCATAATCTGAAATTTATAAGATAAGAATGCAGATGTTCGATTATTATTATCATTATTATTATTTAATACATGACTGACACACGTGATTTTCAATCGTGGGGATGCGTCATTCAAAAATTATGTATCCCTTAAAAGTTGAGTTATTATTCACAAAAGAGGCAGAACATACAGATGTGTAGGGAATATATATTTCTGTGTTAAATTTCTTAAATGTGCTAGTGAATCAAACATGAACTCATAATAGTTTTTAATGTTTAGATTGAAATTCGGGATTTTGTCAATTTCGAAACTACTTGTATTTAAGTATTAAAATATTGGACTATATATGTCGTATAAGAATGTGGATGATAAAATAATAAAATGTCGATTTCAAAGATTTTATATTTTGCGTGTTCGCCTACACAATATAATTTTCTAAACGAACGGAATTTTTATTAGAAAATTGATGTGTTGATACGAGAAATTTATCAGAAAGAAATAGATTCTGTTTCATTATCTCCTGTATATTTCTTATTTAAGATCTACTTCGTCAGCTAATCAATCGTATACAATAAGTTTAATGTTTTAAAAGTTTTGTAGTTGTATCAATTGAGATCTTGTCATATAACCTGGAAACACAAGCCAGATGCAAGTTAAGACTTTTTGAAACACTGAAGTAAATTTGTTATATTTGATATCAGACGTTTATATTTAAGGTATCATGACCACAGACGAGCTATTAGCCTTTTAAATTGTCCAAATGTTGTTACAATTCAATTTCAATAGAATTATTGTATTAAATGTTGCGTCGGATCTGGAAGTGTCAAGGGAAATATGTAGGCCAAAAGTGTTTTTGTATGACACTTTAATATTTGGACATTGCACTGGTAATGTTTTTATGGTATTTCTGTTTTAACATCAAAACACAATTAAGTGTATTCTATTGCTAGCTTTAAGTTTAGAGATTGGACGGGAAAAGAGACTATTGGGATTACATGTTTTCTTCCAGTTGATTCTGAAAAGTTCCTAAATTAAATCAAGTCTGTCGCAATACCGACACCACGAGGATGATATACTTAAAGTTTCGCATCTTTTCCTCATTTCAACGGTATAATTGGTGCTAAAATGATCTCTATCAAATGACAGGTCTTCCAAAAATAACAGCAATCCTAATCCAAGAAGAGGCGTTATTTCGAAATACGATCTGGTTTTGGAGCTTTTGTGTTTCACGATTATCTTATGGTATTATTTATACATATTATGACAGTGGGGCCAAAGCAATCTTTTTCTGAGGTCGATTCCAGAATGAATTCCGGTCAATAATGGCGAATCAAAGGTCAGGATGTCCTTCAATCAGACAAACTCATATGATAATGTAGATTTAGCAAATTAGAAAGGTAGACCTTCCTATTTTTATGTTGGTTATTAAATGGAAGTAATGATAGGAAGGTTGTAATAGTCTAGCCTAGTTTATTTGGTGGTAGATAATGGGGTATTAACACCACATTAACTCATATAATGGTCGTAGAATACTACAGTTTGAAATTGATGTCGTAAAAAACCATGACCTACTTCAAGTTGCATGGCATTAGTGAATTAAGATGAACTAATGATACATTTAAGCCCTTATTTTACTCTTGATGTACAGTTTGTGCTAACGGTGAGCTGGAAGTGGGCATTAACTTGTCATCTTCTAACCAGCCATCCAAGATGAGATCTATTACTGTTGAAACCAGATCTAAGGGCTTCCTAAAATGGCTGACGACAAGAAACTGATCCGAGACATAAATTTAACATTTTCTCGAACCCCAAGGTTTTACAAATACAATCTTAGAGAATTAAAAATATATAAATAATTCAACATGTGACGAAATCTATGTAAATAGTATGTAGACTTGCATTGTGAATATACATAAAGTATTTTCTTGATAAGAAATATAAAATATTGTTGCATTAAGATTGAAAAAAGTTATCTTCCTATCTATTTGACATGACGTTCCATCAGAATTTCCAAACCTTTCTTCTGAAACTTTTTCTTCATGAATGCGCCTAAATATAAAGAGAGACTGTTCGAGATATCTCAGATGTCTGGCAAAATTGTCTTCATTGTGCCCATTATTTAAGGTGTAGCCCTATGTTCATTGGCTCGACATGTCAAAAAGCGGTTTCATTTTCAGACTAATGAACTAATCATAAATAACTCTATATGATCTCTTATTTATCCTGTTTAATTAAACCTTGGTGTATTATTTTGTCACGAACAATAAGAAATAATTGATGCTGATCCCTTTTAATTATAATCTTCGACTTGGAGACAATATTCAAGGTATTAACCATTACTTTCTTTCCTTTATTAGACTCTTACTGAAAACATTACCATTCTAGCTGGACTTCAATTAGTTATAGTAATTAAGTATTTTCTATTGGTATGGTCACAGAAAGAGAATTACCATTGGTATGATCACAGAAAGAGAATTACCAAATACTAAAACAAGCGATAATACAGGTTATCGAATACACTTACAGATATTCATAAACATTTTGTTCTCAAGATTTTAAGTAAGTTGAAAGTTTTTAGGAATCCATAATCCAAACAAACTGGCTATTCTCTACATAACCGTTGAGATAAAATAGCATGAATTTGATCAATTATTCACTGACTGATCTAGTGTATGATCTATTTCTGTCCACATTTCACCTTCTAAACTTGAAGTTACAGACATTGATAAAAGAAGGAAGAGTAATAAAACACTATACTACCCGAGAAAACTAATTTTTCTTGAAGTATAAATTAGTTTCACTAACACCTTTACGGTTTCCACATAAAACAATTATTACAAATGGTAATTAAAATGCAAGACAGGAACTTACTTCAAAATGTACGTCATTCAAAATGCAATTATGTGAATGTATATTTAGAAATATGTGCGAATGTTAATAAGTATAATTGTTATACAGAAGTTTCTATTCTGAGTGGACTTATTAGTTTGATATATAAGAAATGTATCGTGTGAAAGGGTCATCAAAATAGTAGGAATGTGAAGTTGGCTTATAACTAATTGGCTAGACGAAATGGTGTAATTACCTCGGGGACTTTCCCAACATTTAGTCAACAATCAATGAATAAACTTTTCCCTTAACTTGCCTGGTAATGAAAAAGTCTTCTTTAGTTTCACGAAATAGACCGATATCCAACAAATCATTTCAGTTGGACTGACACGGGAATATTTTGGTGTATATCTTACCAGTTCTATGATATACCAGATGGTGGACTTGACTATAATTTATCCATTTATAAAAGTAAAAAAGTAGAAAAAGCGATGACTCAATATTTTCATGTTTATTATGTTCCCACTTTTCTCAAAATAAGACGAAATCTAAATTTGTTCTTGTGAAAAAAAAGAACACAACTTGAGCATCGAATGTTTGCTGAACTTCATTCAGGGATTTGAAGACCTGTTATATGATACAAATCCGTTTCCGTTTTTAATAGAAATATTTAAGCAGTAAGGAAAAACTAAATTTTGAGCTCAAGGTAGGCCTACTGTATTTAGCAGCCGAACTATCAAAATGTGGATTACAGACAAACTTGTTAACAGAACTGTAATCATTTTCATCTAATGAGAATCGACATTTCTATTGTAAATATGACGCACGTTTTTAATTTTGATTTTGACTCGAGGAATGGTAACGCTTTTAAAACATAGCTTACCCTCATGCATAACTATCCAACAAGTTTCTGCAGTTTCAAAAGCTTAATCTTTTCCGTGCTTCATAGTGATTACAAAATGTTAACTGTCCGTAGCAGGTGCCAGCACTGAGCTTGTTTTCATAGTTTCTATTTAAACTACATTTGGTTTTGGTCTTAAACTGGATTAGAGATCTTACCAAAAGTTATATTTATATTATATATAAGTATATGTTAAGTTGAAATAAAATAATCTTAAAGAATCTCTATATAAAGAGGATGTACAATCAGATTAATGCACTATAAAACACGACTAATAGTATTGTTACTCATCGTTTCGACTAATGACTTCGACTAAAGCTTTCAAACCGCATTTGATCTCATCTTCCCTCGAGATATTAGACAATCTACTTTCCAAGTTAACTCACGTTTCGCAATTCTAAAGAAAAGTTACAATTACGTCACTCGCGATAAAGATTGAGAAGTAAAATGTGAAAGCCTCCAGTCTTAAAAGAATTTTTATGAAACATTGTGTGTTATAAACAGCAAATATAACATTATTTCCTACTCGTTAGATATTTTGTCACGAATTCTATGCCAGCCCTTTACTTAAACTTGATGCCCAGTTAAAAAGGGGATGTACTATAACAACCCTGGACTGATACATTACTACGTAACATCAAATCACATTTCTTGTTTACAATACGTTAATTCAAAATATTTGAAAACTATGTGGATATTGGCTCAAAATAATGCCGGTTGTATGATCCTAAACATACAGAGAAAAAAATCCAAAAAATCAATCCAAATTTAAGATATGTTAAAGATGAAATTTATCGAATCATCGAATTTCAGACGTTTTTCAATCTATAAGGTGAGAATGTTTCTAAAATTTTAAATTAAATGTCGAAGCTTCTGCAGAATGTTATGTCTGCGTAGGAAGTTTACTTACAGTGATAAAGTAAAATATAATGATATTAAAGAAATGAAACGGTGAACTTGTGTCGGTTTTGAAGCTACATTGTTATATCGACGTCAGTCTTGGGGTTAGGGAGGCTAAATCAACAGATATTAATGGAAATATAAATGTTTATATGAGTTGAAATAAATGACAAGGGTTGAAGTTGAAGTCGTATTTTAGTTAAGATATATCACCTCCGAGCTATTGAAAATACAAGTTTTAATCTAATCACAGGTTTGTCATTCATGCAAATCAATATCTACGGACGCTGCCAGGCTTTATAGAAAATTATAATAATTGAATGTTTCACCACTAGTACGGAAAGGGTCGAATCCACAGTCCTCAGACATTGTAATCTTAAAAGTATCAATTAGATATAAACCTTCTTGGATCATATTTTATAACAAGGCTATTAGCTTACAAAGCTACTCTACTAGTGTTCCAACTGAATATGATGGATGTTTATACTTGCCACACACATACAGAACTAAGTTAAACCCGAATAAAAAAAATCGATAATCTAAAAAAACAGAAAGATTTAATTTCTATGAAACAATGATACAAGATTATCAAGATTTAATTTCTAAGAAACCATACAGATAGTGAATAACCATTTCAAACTCACTCTCACTTTTCAAAGTTGAAAGAAGATAATCATATAAATGAAACCAATCTTACTTTAATTGCCATCAGTCTGAATAGTTTCAGCATTGTGGATTGAATTGTGTTGAAATCACAACGAATTGATATCAAGATGAAAAAGAAAGTTATCTTATTCAATTTTCAACGGATTTGTTTTTGCTGACGATAAAGTTAATGAAATCGATGAAAAAGGTACAATTTTTAACGGAAAAATTTAAGAAAAACATCAACATTGAGGCTTTTTCATTTTCTATTACATATATATGTCTTATCCTGAAAAAGGAACTGCCAGAATTCGCGTTCAAGAGATACTGTTACTCTGTTTTCTGTATAATTTGATCGGTGCCTTGTAAAACGAAAAACAGGGACTTCCATTGTATTGTAAAACCCTTTGTTACAACCTAAAATTCCTAATTATATTTGGTTAAATATTGGTGAATAACAGTGAATGAATTATAAGGATGTCAAGGATACATAATACTTCGCTACTTGAATATCAGGCAGAAGAAGGGAAATGTACTTTTTTTTACATCTTAGCCTTTTTCTAACATAAAGGTTAAAAAAGTTTGGCTTGTACAGTTTCTTCAAAGATACGTCTCAAAGACGATAGTTTTACCATCTTTTAATGATTTTTCGTTTTTTACATGGCCAGTTGGCTTTCTATAGTCTAAATAAAACCCAATCCTCACCAATTTTACACATTCATTCTATATTCGTGGAGATCTTGGAGATATTCAATCTGCTTCAAGTCTATTTTCATCAGAAGTATAATGATACGAATACAATGTCTTTCATTCTGTCACGAACAAGCCTTTCTATAGCTTCCAGAAAAAATGTTTAATTTAGCAAATGGAGGTTGTATAGAGAGTTATATATTTACGCTGAAAACTTTCACCATGCTCTATCGCTTGTATTCTCTCTTATAGGCACCGATCATCAATAGAGTGTACAAGATGAAAGGTTTAATACTAGACATTGTCGACAAAATAATATATCATATTCTTTCTAATCGTGATTTAAAATCTATTTGAAACTCTAGACTTTTAAAAAATTGTAACTTAATTTCCAAATAAAGGCGAATAGCCACACAAGAGATGCACAGAGTATCGTTCTTTTGTTTTCATCCTTCAAGCAGATGAAGGATCGCATGCAATCCTCGAGCATACTAATCCTGACCAACGACTTAAGATTTTTGGTTTTCTTTGGTCGAAATTTATGAAATACAAGTCTTTTCTCTAGAATACTTTCAAAAACCTTACAAGCGTTAAGCTACGATTGCATGTGTACGTGAGCTCAAACTCAAAACCTGATTACATATTGTGTAAGTACTTGTGATGATTCCGCAAAACAGTCATTGTATAAAGGAAATCGCGTGGTATTAGGTCAGTGAGCAAAAGGAGGCGAGGAGGGTCCCCTTCAGTAATGATGTCATAAAGGGGGTAACGTTTGCAGTCATCTGCAGACGCAAAAAAATCGCTCACTGGGTGTTGAGTTCGTGTTTTTAAGGACACATGTAAGCAGCAAATTGGATTTGTTAAGGATCTGGATAGGATTTGCCTTGGGCCCTTTTTTGAGCATGCGTATGAGTTTGCGTACACGCCTAATCTTAGTCCAACTCGTTTCTTTACAACAATGTAAAAAACAAAATTGGTTTTACAGTGTTAGCTGCCCCATCCCCCTCTTTAAAAAGGTAAGTGTTAAATTAGGCATTGGTTTCTGTATTGTTTACACTTGTATTAGTTTTACTGAACAAATATCTGAATTTCGTGTACCAGTACAGATAATAAATACAATGTTATTTCTCGAATGCAGAATGAATTAGGAAATATTATATTATATTAAGGAGGCCGTATTCTTCGAAGGCACTGCATTGTTGTAGAAATGGCTATCATTTTTTTCGACTTCTGGACACGTATTTGTTATCAAAATTTTTATATCATTTCCGGTTTTGACTTAGTTGAAATATGAACTTCCGGAATTTCATAGATATTTTACAAATTCTTTTTGTAGTATGTTAAAATTGTTTAATTAAAAGATTTGCATCAGGGGTTAATCCGGTTTCATAATTTTAATGATCGGCAATCGATAACTTAAAATTGTGTGGGAGCCGATTTTTTAATTTCGATTTTGCTTTTTAGTTATTTAAGGTTGATATTTTTTAATATAATTTCTAGGCTCATATCTCGTGACCTTGACCTTTGGTGACCTCGTAACCAGCAAGTTGTTGCCTTAGATGTCTTCATTTTTGTTGTGCAACGTTAACTTCCGGTTCTACAGACTTTCGAAAATCGCAATAGCTGTCACGTGACCTAATTTACATACGACAAAATTTATTTCATATCCTTAAAGATGGTTTCCCTTATTTTCATTTATATTCGATTATTGGACGGCCGATAATTATATCAATCGAAAGTAGAGGTATTCTAATGAATGGGGAAAATACCAGTTTATCTCAAAAGTCCCTAATTAGCCCGTAATTAGCTAATTACTGCGAGGATCTCCATAGCGTGACCGTGATCAAAAAATTGTCCTGTCCTTTTTTCGAATAACCAGTGTATACAGTCAGGGACATCCGTGATTGATTAAAAGTCGTTTAAATATGCGCGAATGTGCACTTCCTGCATTCCTTTATTTTCTCACAACCACAATATGGCGGCTCGAAGAAGGCACAGTTTAACAATTTAAAAAGGCTTCAGATTCAGAAAATGAAGGGAACAAAGAAAAATTGGAATCAAGGAAATCCAAGAATATGTTAAGATAAGGATGTCTGTGAAGGTTGGTGTAATTTCATGGAGGAGAATCAAGTTAAAATTCCATGGTGAAGCAGCAACTCGCTTGCTCAACAGTCGGTAAGAATGACGTCATTTGGTCACATGAACAAGTGAGTCTAAATTTAGCTTCTCAAAGCAGATTTGTATAAATATCCTTCCTACGTCCACATACGGTATTTTAACATGAATATTTTTTATAATTCATTAGAAACACTGATTAATCAATTAGTAGGCTAAGCATGATTTGAACAAAAAAATGAGTAAAGGCATCTTTAAAGTGCACGATCTGCCCTTTTTGGTCATATATCACACATGGTATTTAGATAAAAATTGGGGTATTAAGAATTTGAACATTTTTTACCGACTTCTATAGTAACTGTGCGTAAATTGGTTTTTGCCGTATAAATTTAAGTCCTTAACGTAAACAACGAATATTTTTAATAATTTAAACGTAATTTAAAATTGTACACATGATAACGCAAATAACAATATTTTTAGGGTGGGTGTGACACATCCGGGTTTGATTTACATTTACCTAACGTAAATTAAATTTTTTATAACTTGCAATGTATGCATTAGTTGACCTTTAATCTTTACATAAAAATGGGATACTAATTTGGCCAGTTCCTGCAAAAGGGACGGTTTTCTGGGGTATTTAATTCAAGAGACAGCTGCCAGACAAGGACATATACGCTCACTGGCAGCTGTCAGAAATGAAAATTAAATCTTTATTGATCAAAAATATATTAAAGATCTTCATAGTAATACGAAATTTCTTATCAATTTACGGTCAGTTATGATATAATAACCCAGAAACATTATCACATTCGTAACTCCTAAATTTTAAAGATTTATAAGATTTGAAGATATGATATAATAAGTAATCACCAAATTTACATGAACAAGGTCTCGTCTACTTTAACAATTTTGAACTTGACTAAGATCTCATTAATATATACATCCATACCGAGTTTCATCAAAATCTGATAATAAAATGTAGCCCCCATCATGTTTACAAGTCAATGGCAATAATTCAAAACATATTCATTCAAAACGAGCCAAATCCATACTTGACCGGGATCTTATCAAGATTATTAAGTTCTGATAAAAACTGTAGCCTATCATGTTTACAAGAATTTTGTGTGTTTCTACTAAATCAAGGGCAATAACTAAAAATTCGTTCATTGAAAATGAGCCAAATTCGCATATGACCAAGATGTTATCAATATATACATTCACAAGTTTCATCAAGATCGATTTTAAACTGTTGCCCTTATCGTGGTTACCAGCAAAATTGGATGCATTTTTCATCATGGGCAGTAACTCAAAAGACGTTCACTCAAAACGAGATTAATTTGAACTTGACCGCGATCTCATTAATATCTACCTGCATGTCAAGTTTCATTAAGATTGGATAAAAATTGTAGCCCTGATCGTGTTTACGAGCCAAATTTGACGCGTTTTTACTAAGTCAAGGGCAATAATTCAAATGAGCTCTTGACAAAAGTTATTGTGCTTGACGAGAACTATTTAAATATATTTTTGTTGTGCGATTTTTATTTTGAAAATTCGACTTTATACTACCA
Source organism: Lottia gigantea (assembly GCF_000327385.1). Classification (NCBI taxonomy): domain Eukaryota; kingdom Metazoa; phylum Mollusca; class Gastropoda; family Lottiidae; genus Lottia; species Lottia gigantea. The sequence goes on from NW_008710508.1 coordinate 266,176, forward strand.
AATGTTAACACCTTTTAGTACAGAATAGTATCAAATTCATGCGTCTTCTCACTACCAAACGTTAAATAGTTAATCGATAGTGACTTTAAAATTCAACGTTTCACCAGTGGATACGCATTGCATCGGTAACGTTCACGGTTCTAGTTATTATTTTCCTGGAATATTTCTGCTGTGCTCTTCACCTCTTTTTATTTACTAACTAAATTAAATTCCATTCAATCTAACCACAGAATATACAATGCAAGGCAAAAACACGGTCTTTTTAACAGTAACTTCGTAACCCGTTATGTCCTACTACAGTGCAGTTCTTTTAAATTAAACGTGACTATCAAATGAAAGGAGAACTTTAGGTTTGCGCTGGTTGGTCTTAAAGGAAAACATGCTTAACCTAAACTTTAGAAAGAGTGAAATTGAGGTATACCTGAAGATGATTTCAACTCAACTGTGCATTTTGCATAACACTTTATTAAAGAGATAGATGAGCCATTCTTTACCTTAGCCAATATCTTGAGATATTTAGATGGAATTTAACGTACATTTTCGTACATTTCTAGTACTTCTAAAGAATATTTACATATATTCAAGCCGCCAATCAACACCACAAAATCAATGCCTTAAAGTGAAACTTTCGTATTGTTGATAAGATGCGTGTCCCCAAAGTTTTCGACCTCCATAAGTAATTTACGATTTATAAAACTTAATTAACATAATCTCCCTTAACCCCAATGCGCTTATTGTACAGTTTCTCCAATATGTTTAATCAGTCAAAAAGCCACTGTTTGTCACGTAAGCCTAAAAGAAGGCTATGCGTAAGAATAAATCTATGAAGACTCTCCTTTTAAACAATATAAATTAGATATCGCTGGATGCACCGTTAAATTACTTTGTTGTAGAACGTCAGACAGGACATTAATGATTCAATAATAAAGTAGTGGATTGATCAGATAAATAAAGGCCAGTGCACTAGACTAGACCTTTGATTTAACACTATAACTACTAGTTTGAAGTCAGTATATTAACTTGAAATCAACAAAATGTAATGATTAATAGATGAACCTGGGATAACTATTTTATGAAGAACCTTCATCAACTCTAATCTACACCAATATCGTTACACCATCGTCACACCATCCAAGTATAATCCTAAGGAGCAACTTGACATTCCACACGAGTTTCATCTAAAATAGCATTGCTAAATATTTCGTATGCTCAATTTGTTCCTTGTGGAATCTTCAACTTCACAATCAAGACAATATATATATACTAAACAACTGTTCAATAACTGAGTACAGTAAATAATAATGTAAATGCATACATAGTCGTGCGAAGATGTGTTTTGCCCACACTTCATACGTGGGCAATGTATTAATTAATACGATCACGAGATGCTGTTGGTGATATTTCAGAGATTCAGAGAGATCCACCAAAAATTATTGCTGTTTTTTACTTTTATTGGGGTTAACAATGTCCGCTTTATTACAGAAATTTTTCAAGCAATGTTCATACTATACTGCGAACTATACTATTGAATGAAGACTAAATGGTATAATCCAAGACATAACATTAACTCTCAAATCATCTTGAGAAAAACTTTCAATTTAAACCTTCGACATGATAGTATCTATCACTAGCACGCAATTCAACTTGCCGATTGGAATGAAATAGAAATTCTATTATTGAATCAACTTCTTGGTTTGCATTCTCCTGGTGAGTATTAGGTCAAAACAGTCCGAAGTATAAACAGCTCGATGATATTGTATCCGACCTAGAGGCAATTATTATGGCTATGGCAAGACATGTAATCTAATAGATCTGATTTGTGCAGTGTAGGGGTTTTTGATAAGATACCATATAATGATAATAATATATTAGATTATGTATGTAGAATCATATAAGGTTATTGGTGTCTGAATTCCAAAACCATGAAAGACATGTTAACAACATGAACAAATTATTGGATTAATCAGAGATTTTCAATTTTCTGATTTGACTAGCCATGATGCATGATTTTAGAAGTAGATTACAAACGATCTCATGCCATAGATATGATAAGCCTTCAGTGTGAATTCTGTTTTTTTAAATGGAAGCAAAATATTTGACTAAATTAGAGAACTGTACAAGTTGTTCCACTAAATTACTTCTGATATTAAATCGATTTGTGTGAATAAGTTGAACATTAATGATGCCCATTTCACCAGTCTATAGATTAAGTATTTTTACAGTCTTTCTTCATGGTCTACAACCGAGGTTCAAATATTCCGATTAAGCTTCCATCGTAATTGATCCTATTTTATGAAGAATTTTATTGCTTTTCATGTAGCATGATGTGCGTTAAATATTTACCAATTACTGACCTCACAATTTGTAGCCATTTAGTCTAGCGAATTGCAACTAATTTCTATTCCCGCCATCGAATATTATCTTTAATTCTATACTGTGCACGAAATGATCAACGTCTTTGAAAGTGTTTCATTTCCGCTTTTTCCGCTCTTTGCTCAAATTTTAAAAGTTTGTATTCAAAACAGAAACGACTTTAAGTGCTTTTAAATATCTGATTAATTTGGTTGAATGATTTTCAAAGTCAGAGATTGGAAAATATTCGTTTTAGTTTTAGAAAACCATTACCAGTTGCTACGCAGTATTGGAAAACAGGCTTCAAGATCCATTCCTATCGGCATGAATCTAGACATAGTCCTTTTTCTTTTTAAAAAATTTCCTTCAAAAGACACAACACTTACAAGATGCATGCCATTTCATTTTCGGACAGTTATAATTGCATGATGAAGCGGCAAGATAAGAACCCCGAAAACTAAACGATTACAATTTATTTAACATCAGCATGCTCTGTTATTCTATGCTAAGCTATGTTTTACGATGGTAAAGTGTACTGTACTGCAAATATATGCAGAGAATTGTGGTGTAATATCGGAAACAGTAAACTATTATCAGTCTAGATTCCACAGAATAAAATACGTCGAAAACAAGTTCAGGAATATTGAATTAGGTTCTAGATTGAAGCTTAGCTAAACTAAATGTAAACGTTATATAAGTAAATGACTTGGAGAAGAAAATTGCTTTAAAATGGTCAGATTATGAAATAAATTAAATTTGTATTATAAAGTCGGACACTTAGCCGCTTATTAGGAAGATAAGCAAGAATTATATTGAGCTAGCGTCTAGAATATAGATCGATGTGCTTGATTTATTATATTTAGACGAAATTTGTAGCTAAATGGTGGAGAAGGCAGTCGCTCTAACTATAATTTAATTGCCATATAAATTACGAATGTTAGTTTTCTTTCTACATTATGAAGGTAATAAAAACGAGGATAAATTCGTACAAGTCGCCAATAAATAATTGCTCGTCTTTATCGATAATAAAAATCATTTTAAAACCTTAAAATCACTTTCATGTAGAGTACAAATACGTTGATAAACGAGCTTTAGATCTGTCTTTTCATAACACAACCACGAACAGAGGAAGCTATTTTATTCCCCCTTCTAACACGCTGTAATCTTTAATCTATTATTTACATCAAAATCATCTTAAAACCATTTTCGACTCTGATTAGAAATTCATTCAATTACAAACAATTGTATAAAGTCAGCTTCTGGCTCCTGTTTACACTGTAAATAGACGTTCTGTTGTAGAATATTATACATAGGTCTGATTACTGTGAGCTGGCTCTATTTGCACATTCTTTTCTTTTTTACGGATTTATTAGGATACTGGTTTTAACTCTCTGAAAGTGACAAATATAGTACATGTATTATGGTCACTTCTATGTAAATGTATGAAAATCCGGTATGAGACGATATATCAGTTGTTTTTAAAATTTAACCATAAAAATACAAGTTAGTAATTACAATTTGTATATACTGTAATGTAGATTAAAAATATTAAACAATTCTTACAATAAAAAATTATTTAGAAACAAATTTGGTAAATTCTTCTCTTATTTCTTAATGAAAGTTTTTAAAATTGATTCTTGAAATATCAAGAGAATTCTAAAGCAAATAAAAAAATTGTTTGTTATTGAAATAATGTCTTCAGAGATCTTTAATGGAGACCAATAATTTACGTGTTTATTTATTTATTTTTTGAGCATTTGTTCATTAGAATTTTATCCCGGAGACAATTCTAAAGTTTTAGAAAGATATTCTATATTTAATGAAGCTTGGCAAGTCATAATAGCGAGTTGTTAAAATCCATTAAACCCACACTTTTTCAGTACAAATTGTTTTTGGATTTAATAGAAGCCTCTTACAAGAAGACAATAAATGTATTGTTTTATAGCCTGAATTTTTTTAAATTTTTGTATCAACAATACATATAGAAATTATTCTAAAAGCCTTTCACATTATATTTCCTTCGGTTTCGTTACAATAATAATACAAAAAAAGCATTCTTTCACACCGGGAGAAACCTGACAAGATTCAAACATCAAAATAAATGTCATCAAACGTACAGAAATGAAAATGAAAGGACTACTTAAACAAATAATAATTGTTAAAAAGGATGTCTAGTAAACCCAGTCAAATAAACAAACAAAAACTGTTTTATCGTATTATTCAATAATTATCGTGTTCAATTTGTATATTCTTATTTAAAAAAGGAATATGTACTAAATAATATTGTGATCATAAAACAACAATCTACAAAAGAAAGCACCCTGACAAACGTCGGTTGGTGGCTTTGATTATTTGATGAACCTATACTCTGAGGACAGAAATTCCTTTCACCAGGTAATCAGTCTGTGATCAAGTACGACACACATTAGCTAAGCAAGTCCTACTAATAGTATTTTAATAAATACCTTGAGTCGAAGGATTCTTTATGTTGCTGATATTTACTACCAGTCATCGAAAAGGTGTACAAGTAGAAAGTATATTTGTGATTTCAGTAGTTAGCGCACTCAGAAGACCAAAATTATGACTATCATGATTCATTATCCAGAAACATTCTTCTTTATATACTCCTTGTCACTCGTGCACGTTTCTATAAACATAAACTTACGATTCTGATATAGCCAACTTTCAACAATACAATCAAATCGCTGAAAGGTGGCTATTACAGTCAAGGAATAAGACGAAGTTCTTAGTAGCTTCTCATATGAAAAAAACCTTATTTGAGCATCCATATAGTTCTGTACATGTGTTTGCTGCACTACTTTGTCAGTGTAAATGGTTATAGATAATTACCTGTACATAACGGAACTCAATTTTATGATACCCACCTGAGTTTTATTGCAGACAACGTATAATCACTTTATGGTATTATTAACATACTGAATTACATTAAGGTATTAAGTATAAATGGCTGCTCGGTGTATAATATACAAGTAACTTGTTGCTTGCTGCAAGATAATGTCTTTCGCAAGAATTTAGTATGGATTTCACTATAGCCACTAAATGTCATAGTAGTCTTAATAGTTGTGAAAAGCATTATGACAAAGCTTAATGACATATTGACCAAGTTGTGTAAATCTATACAAATAACACCCAACAATTCTAGGTGCAAAACTTAACTGATACTTAGCACGATATAGAACTCCCAGCAACGAGCTACCAAGATATTAACATTAAAAATTCAACATCCGTATACAATCCCGAGAATCTACTCTATCTTTAGGCAGTCATTTATCTCTGGAATTGACAGCTTAAATCTGAGAAATCGGAGATATCTTAGTGATTTGATCACTCTTTATTTTTACTTTACGTCAAGTCAATCGCAATTCTCCTCTCGTTATCTAATAATTACAATTCTACCTTGGAAATGTCGGAAAAATTATTTTCTTTATCCATTACAGCGGTGTATATTAAATTAACAGTAAAATCTCTGAAGAATTCTACGATATAGATAGATAATAGTAGTTGCGTACTAATATCAATTTTCTAATACCTATAATTATATTAACAATCCAACTTGTAATGAGAACTATTTGACTAAATAAAATCCACCACCATCTATTATATGTGTTGTTTCTTTATTCTACGAAGGAAATAAATGATTGAATTGTCTATTGTTTGGACATTTGTATTGTTCAAGAATGAAAAATTATCGGATATCATTTGAAGACATTCTCCACAGATTATATCTATTAGATTAAATTTTCTATAGAACTAACAAGAAAATACTGAAAGTAATTTAGGCACCTTATCCGTCGGCCTATCCGCTCGTGTTTAACTGACTGATATAGATGTAACTAATAAATAAAACATTTTTCGTTTGGACTTTTTCACCAACTTTAATTATGTTGGCACTAGGCAATATAAAGATTTGGGACATCCGATTGTTAAATATTAAGAGACGGAATGTTGGTACTTTATAAACAAGTCTATTAAAGTTGTCTAGAGCCTGTTATATACACGATAGCATGTGTAAAAGCAAGAAAGAATAAGAGTCAGTCTGACGCCATTCATGATATTGAGTCCTGTTACATAAACATGAAGATATGCATACCTTTTTACTGGAACAACAGCACTTCAAAGGCGTTTGTTTTCCATGAGATAATACTGTTTACATCAAATGTGATATCAAAGACGAGCATGCCTCTTGAGATGTAGAAGTATATACATAATTTACTGTTACCAACCTAATGATAATTATATACATGTAGTTGAAGGAGTCTCTAAGGGATATATTATTATATTCCAAGAAGAGGCCATTGCTCATTTTAAGCATACGCAAAAAGCATACAGATCAACCCGTTTAAATCAATCGTATAATATAAGCAAAATCTTTTCAGAATAGAGGCGACGCTTTATTTTACAATGCGATTTGATCTGAAATGAGTAGAAACCTTGTCAGTTATGCAGGTCGTAGGAAAAAAGCGTCTGCCTTGCAGAGATTAAGTTCCGTTCCTCAAAATAACTATCTACATATCTATGTAAAATAACACTCTAACAACAACTTATTATGGTAAATTTTCTCGAGAAATAGAGGCTTTTACAGATTTCATGCACCTTCACATATCGTTATACTTTTTTCTCATCAAAGACATGTTTTCTTCGATTAATGCAGAGAAACGCGGAATGCAGTGTTTCAAACAAAAGAAGCTACAGTGAATTGAAGTGAATTCAGTTTTAGCAATGAACAATTCAGTATGTCCCTAATAAAAACTATTGTACGGATTTGTTTTTGTCGACTTACCAAAATGGAACCTTTATTTGCGACATTTTACAGTTCGATGTTTGAGAAAAATATTTACACTTCTAGGAGGTATTATTTTTAAAAGCTATTTGACAAGGATAAAATCGCGATAATTTCCGTTGACAAATAAAATTGTGATCATCTAATCATGGATAAACTGTATATATAAAGATCACCTAGCTTGCTGTCAATGAGTAAACGGAAATAAAACTTCCATGTAATGTGTTCCCAACAAGTGTTACGTTTATTAGACCACGTCATGTCACCATCACAAATAGAAAACTGACACATACTTAATAAAATATAATCGGTGATTTTGTATATTTAGGTTCATTATTATCCAGTATCTGTTATATTTTAAAACGACCTCATTCCAGTGCCAATATACACTAGTATCATTCAGTCAATTTTTAAATACTCAAGAATGGGCAAAAACGTAATTTCGCCCATTTGTTCGCTTTTGCGTTGAGGTCTAGATTAATATGTCATTTATTACAAATCGGGAAACCATGTTAATCCAAAAATATGATATTAAAAAACAAGGAAAAGAAATGAAAATAAACATTGATCATTGGACCACCAGAGTTAAATAACACAAGTATCAATAACTGATGACAGACAGAATGAAAACCAAACAATGACAGGAGATAGATTCGAGTGAAACTAAATACATAATTCAATTTACAAAGACCCTTTAGTTTATGTGAAAGGTTCTTTTGTTATTGAGGGGGTAAAATGGTTAAGTTGATATTATTATTCAGTTACATGCTGCATGTAACTTTCTGTACTTGAAACCATGCTGTACGTGATATTGATTTTTATAATTGCTAATTAGATTCAACTGGATAAGCTAAAAATTTCACAAACAATGGCCTATTTAATATTAATATAAGAAGTATTATTTCTGTGTACCTGTCACTTCGTCAATATTTATGTGAATAAATTTTTCTAATGCTCTCCTCAAAGGGAGTATTTCTTCATTTCCAACCAGTTTAATCTTTATCCCATGTATCACATTTGTTGCGCTTACATAAGAAGCAGGTGCCAAATAAGATACTTACCGTATATCACATTATAGTATATAATGAGCTCTAACTAAGTAATAATGTGTCGGATAGAGCTGATTTGAACAAAATAAAGCTGCACTCAATATCTGATTCATAATCTGAATTATATAACTGTTACTGTGACCTTTATCTATCACGTTCACAAGCCATCTTTTAAAAGACTAAATTCTAACTTGTGAAGGACGGCAACTCCTTAATATTTGTTACAACGTACCAAAATTAGAACTTTGTGGGTATATCCCTACATACCAAATGTCTGACGATCACTGCACACTGTGGCCTCCATTCAAAAGCCACTATCAACGCGAAGGGGTTTAACTCTGTGATGTTTGTTGAATCGTGCCCAAATTCGAACCTGTCCAAGATCTTGTAGATATAAAACTACACACACAATTAGATATTTATTACAACTACATAACATTGTGGGCAATTGGCGATTTGCTGTTAGAGGTCAATACATTATTTGAATGTATTAACTATCAGACTATGAACAACATACGTAGGTAATGATTTAAATGAATGCAAATAGACGGAATAGAAAGGCTATGTTAATAACTAATAATGGATCTGTATTAATTTGTGAGATAGTATCATATGTTTAAACGTTAATTCTATTTCTGCTGTCTAATATACCTGACTATATTCATTCAATAGAATACCATATCTGCTATGATACATAACGCAAATATCTAAAAAGAGGATTGTTTTGCACGTAAGTTTAATGCAGAGTTCACAGAGTTTTATCATTGGCTCAAAATTCCACTTTTTTTGTCCGTGAGAACAATAAATAATTCAGTATCATAGAATGGAATTTATAAACACCACCAATGAATTGAAGTTAACTAGAGTTGACAATCGGATTTTTAACAATTACTCAAAATATTGCATTTTTACTGACCTGTCAAATGTTGAAACAAAATTTGACAGGTATTATAAATTGTATCATGAACACGTTGTTTTTTTTCGGGGGGTTTTGTTGTTTTTGTTTTTTCAGTTTGTTTTGGAATGACAGTCGCTAATGGATACTTTTACCCATAAAAGATATTTGTTCATTCAGCCATAGGTGAGGTCAAGCCTGGGGAAGGGAATTTATCAACATCACTATTTTAGACAGCATACCTTTATACCCAATAATGATGTTTCAAGCTGACACAATATTGCACTTTCTAACTTAACAGAAAGTGTCTCATTTCATGGAATTTCTGGCAACCTAACTACAGTTGACATTCGGATTTTTCAACAATTACTCAAAATATTGAATTTTTATTGACCTGTCAAATGTTTTGTTTTGTTTTGTTTTTTTTTAAAACAAAACTTTGACAGAAACTAAATGCATCATGAACACGTCGTTAATCTTTTAATGAAAGTTGTTATTGGATAACTCTTCTCATAAACCATATTAGTAATCCAGCCATTTGTTAGATGAATCATATTTGTATAGTCGTAGAAAACTTGATCATTGGCCCCTATTACTCTATTAATAACAAGTGGTTATGCCTTGCAAGATACGACCACCAACACACAAAATTTTATAAAATTCTATTCTGAATAAACTGTCGCCTCTTTCCAGTCTCCAAGCCACTTTTAACATAATTGAAGTGTATCAATCAAATCAGATAAAAACTGTATTCTCTATTGTGTTCATGAACAAATTTAGACACATTTTTATTAATTAAAGGACAATAACTCAGATTCCGTTCATCGACAATCGTCAATATCTCATTTATGTAAAATTTCATTAAACTCATATGAAAACTAGTAGTCTCTATCGTGTTCATAAACAAATCTTAACATATTTTACTTAGTCAAGGGCAATAACTCAAAAAATTCGTCAACTTCAAACTTGACCAAGATCTCATCATTATAAATGGTAATACCGAATTTTATTTCAATCGGATGAAAACTAGAGACTCTATTGTGGCGATTACAATGTACGACCACATTATAATGTGGGCGTATAAAAATGATAAACAAAAACAAGACTGATTGTTGTCTTTGTTACTTTTCAAAATAGTTGTTTAATATAAGACTTGCGTGTGTTGATGAGATAGTGAAAACAGAGCATAAATTCCTAAATTGCAGTGTCAAAAAACTCTGATATCATTCACTGATTAGGTTATCATCCACAACGGACAATACATAAAGTATATGCTACATCAATATTATATCAACATACGTTAAATGTAGAAAAATGAAGGTTTACGTTCTATTTGTCGGCACATTATGGGTGTGAAATGAGAGAAATTCTGTGTAACTCTTTTATCATTGATTAATTGTACACAGGCACTGTATCATACATGGCCTCCGTTTATAGTCCCATCAGAACACATAGGCGCTTGTTCGTTAATGTAAACCCCTTCGACCTGCATCAAAGACAGGTACACCGGGTAAAATTCTGTGCAAAAATGTGTGAGAAAAGAAAGGAAGACATAACAGATTTGAATTTTAATTTTAATTGAAGAAGAAGATGAATTGTAAATTTAATTACAGTAAAATGTTCACATTCAAAATATATTATATCCAGAAAAACTGTCATCTCGGAGATACAGTAATATATTCATATAAAAACATCTACCAATAAAGGTAAAATTCAACTATTTGTAATTACGATATGTAGCACATAAGGTCATTCAACAATTCAACAAAAATATGCGTTGAGTATATTCTGTCTCTAGGTCCTTCCTTATGAACTACACGTGAAGGGTCTAACATTTCTACTTTTAAAGTAGGTTTTAATTCTGAAAAATGTTATGAATTAATTACTTATATAAAAGCTATGCTATCTCGATATTTTGAAGGAAATATCCCTTGAATTAAAGATAACCCACTGTGGTACATTCAATTTAATAACTTCAACCATATGACACCATAATGAACGTAATGAATTTCATCATGTGCCTACATGGTAAAATGTTACAACTACGACATACACAAGATTTAAGATTCACATGTAGATAGGCCGCTTTAAATCTTTAACCTCTATACTTATAATGTTAAAGTTCTAGTCGTTACTTATGTATCTTTTAATTCAATTTATATATACTGAAAACTGAAAAGTGCTGAGATACCTTTAAGGTATATATCATATTGAAACACTCGTTATTAATGAGCACAAGTAGTAATCTCTATTTTACCAGTAAGTGAAGTGGAAAACCCGGAAAAGGTGTTTTTAGTATCATATTTATTTTTTGAAATAATCTAACAAAGAGCAGTTAAAAGTGATACATATTATATAATGTATTTTTTTTTTGGCGAACAAAATAAAGACTATATATAGAAATAAAATACTACAGAAAAGTCGCATTTTTCACGTAAAAACAGGAATTAATAAATGGTCGCGACATACCAGAAAAGAATCAAAACTTAAATGAAAATTTACGTTAACTAGATTAATTGATGAATCCTCTATGCTATTACATGTATTTAAACAAAAGTTCACTTACCTTCATTAGAGCAATTTATAAGTTCACATGACCACAATACCAACACTATTACCATGCACTGTAAGGATGACATGTTGTGTTAATTTTGTATCGTTAGACTTCATCAAGATACACCAATAATAAAACAATGAAATATTCAAAAAGTCTTAGAATTCACGTTTCACTTGACTCGTTGCCATCGAGGTTTAGCTGATGTCGAGTCGTCATGCCTGCAATAAGTGGAACCACAACTTCACTTCCTGTGATTAGAGGGTGGGGATGTCAGAAGTTTCATCTATCAATCAAATTTCTCGCCACTCCGATTGGTTCTTCAAATAATTCTCGATTGTATTGAACGTCTGAAACGATACAAGATAATAATACTTATTTTAAAACTTAAAACATAAACATCATCGTACCGACGTTTAAATAATACTCTATTCGGATATCAGTTTGGCTTAAATCTAGTTCCATTATTTTCTTTATATACCACGGTACATTGTCTGCAGTAAGCTCCCGAACATGTTTGTATTGTTTTATGGATATCATCAAGTATAGGTATGATAATTAGCAATGTAGAATATTGATTGTTTTGAAATGACGTGCTTTGAATTTATGAATTAGTTCATTTTAACTTATAGAGCTACATATTTAAACTATATGGGTAGACAAATAGGACAATTTCAATCTTTTCGCTGTTTGGAAACTCATTGTCGGTACAATGTAAAACCTTGTGAAATTTATATCCTATTGTGTATAGGTATTTAAAAGTGAGCAGGTTTTCAGTCGTTCCATGAGAATCTTTGAATTGTATTTGCTCTGTTTTCTATGAAAACTCTTTGCAAATATGCAAGAGATTGATAAGATAATTGAGTAACTTTTATCCAGAAGTTAGATGGGGAAATTCAATGCTTGTAAAGTATTCTGTTGACCGCTGTTAATGAGAGAAGTTAGTTCCTATTCAGCTTATATGTACATCGATATCAATCTAAGAGTATTAGACTTTACTATCAAGTCTAATCGACACAATCACTAAGGTTCTTCCTATTGTTAGAAACTTAGGCACTGTTATTCCAGTAAAGTAAACCTTTCTTCTAGTGTTTGATATTGTTGTGTTTATATGTAAAAGATAGTTCAAACATAAGCTGTAAGCTATGACATAAGTTCATAATCTATGTTGATTTTGTTTCTAAATATTTCTTGACACCATCCACCAAGGTCGACGAAAATGATTGAGAGTAATGGTACAGCATATTCTGAAACCACTTAATTATATGACAGATATGATATTTACTGTCACTCTTCTCCGTACTGGTTGGTGCTGCAGAGGAGGGGGTTATTGTTAAGGTTAACAAACTATGAAAATTATTGTAAATTCTTTATTTACCAGAACGAATTGCTTTAATAATGAAAGATTGGTGGACACGGACTTTATTACCACAGCTATTAATTGGATGTGATCAAAGTGGGTATTTTTGTCTTCACTGGTTGTCTCTCGTCCACACAATGACGTCACTTAGTGTTATCCCAGCAATAAAACCGTCTCTATTGTCCCTTGTTTGATTAAAGCTATATTTACCGGTTGGAACCTACAACACAAATCTCTAATGCTAATATCAAATCTTCTAGACTAATTCTCCTCTATACAACATTACGTATTTATGTCCATTTAAATTGAAATAAAGAAAGGGCTTTACATATTAAGTAGATTTTATCTTTCCAAAATATATAGGCTGTATTAAATATTCATACAACACACAGAATGCAATCAACATACAGACAACTAGTGTTAAATCAACAGCATCTTTAAAGACACGAAGCTTGTTTTATTCTGATAATACTACATGAGAAAACCTTTTCGTTTTCACTGTTGATGGAGGGCTTATAGAAATGATTAAATAAAGTGATCAAGTGAAGTGATATTTCTGGCCAACTCTATTACTATTGAATATGACCGTATCTGTAGAAATCAGTACGATTACTACCCAATTCAATTTATTTAGGGTTAATAATTTAACCTCAATCTTTCTTGATTTAGTTAGAGTTTGAACTAGAGTGCTAGTTGTTAGCAATAATATTGTATTTTAATCTATTTTCTTCACTATTTGACGTACTGTTTACTTCATCTTTACTAACGAATACTTTCAACAGTTATCATTTGTCGGTATTATATATTATATACACATGTTAGTATATATATCGAAAGGCAGAAGGTAGTGTAACACTATCTTTTTGTGTGCTATCAAAAAGCAAAGTGTGAAACAACTTGTGCTGAAGAGATATCAATTAGCACAAAGATATTTCTGTTGTCTGTTAAAGAAAATTATGCTTCAAGTTTTCTTGCCACAAATCATATAGGTATTAATCATTTGCTGTTGATATCCGGGGTGATGAATGGATACAAAAAATAAAATGTTTGATATGCAAATGAAATTTACTCCAAATAATCAGTTAATAAAGACAATTAATCATATGGTTTACCCTATTTTCAAGAAATGCAACGCAACCTTAATTGTTGAGATATCTAACTGAACTGGTCCTCTCTTTGTGCTTCAGTGATTTTTTGCAAATGCACATATTGAGCAGTAAAACGTGAGTTGAAGAAACGGTTTCTCCACAATAACATGTATTGTGCCAATTGATATATAAGACATCAAGCTAAAAGGAAATAATCGAAATTTGGTCATATCACTTCCTGAAGTTTAATGATATAGGAAACCGTTAACCCACGGGCGATTAAATTGTTTGACAATAAGGAAAATATTCTTCAAGCTCTGGGGCATCATTAACGATGTCCAAGTGTCAAACTACGTACAGATGTTCAGTAATTGAATATTACAATCACCAAGGTAGGAAACAGTCGTCAACAAGCTTTAACTATAACTTCAAAAGCCTAATATATTACACTTGATGATAAAGAAATGTAATCCTATAGTGCGAGAGAAAAGGTAGATGCAACCCTCTAGAAATTCATCTTTCACCAGCAACATTCAAATAACACTTCATGTATAAGTATTTATATATCTATATATATTTAAAAGAAATCGTACATATTAAGAGTGCTATGATCGACAAAAATCATTCTCAGCAACTTTCCCGAAGTGAGAATCGTATCTTGAGTAGGGCTGCAACGATTCACCGACGAACCGGGAATGTTTCCTTCTTATCGATGCATTGCGTTGGTTAAAAATAATCACGATGTACCGGCACAATGAATTCTTAGAATCCTTGTGTGTATAAGAAATTGCGTCACGTTTTCATTTTTCAAGTATGATTTTCAAATCAAAATTGGTAAAAATTCATGATTTTTTTTTTTCACAATTCCTTACCTCTAACGTTCTCAAGTGCTTAATAGTGACAAACTTGTTAAAAATGTACAAATGTCTAATATTTTTTCTCTTTTCTTCTCTAATAAATGAATCGCGATAAATCGTATCGTTGGATAAGTATGGTATAGTGTATCGCAACTTCAAGAATCGTTGCAGCCCTTGAGGTACAGTCGTCATAGGTGTAAGATCATGTGTCTTGCTTTCCGCCAGCTTCAGGATACCAAGAATCATATAATGTCAAAATCAATTTTATTGTTCGAAATTATTCATAATCGTACTTTTCTAAGAATTAGTTGACTCAATAGGCTGCTTTGAAATCAATTAAATGGAATCTTTTCCCTTTAAGAGTGAATTGGCTTCTTTTACAACAATACAGCAATAAATACTCCCAACATGTGGTCTAGTTCTAGTCTACATAACAAATACTCTAAACTGAATAAATTGTTTTCTTACACTTTCGCCCTCTGCTTCTCTATAGTTTTATTAGAAAGTAGCATTGTATTGTCTGTAAGACAGATACTAATTGAAAAACGTGTTTCTTGTCATATTTTCTTAGATAAAAATCAATAAAAGCAGTATATTTTAAGAGAGAATTGTTGAAAAACTTTCTTACGCAAATCTGATTGAAAACAAACTCATCTTTCTTATATATTTTACATTCAATTTCAAAGTAATGCATATTTTGAAGACCGAAATGGCTGTATGATCCTAAAGTCTGACACTTTACGGCTATGACCTACGAATAATATGTCTAGAACAAAATATTTGCTGAAACCAAATGGAATAAAACGGTCCTCAAGGAAATATAACTAGCAGAAATTAAGGATACATTATTTGCTCATTTCCGTTCTCCCAAGGGAAATTTTCACAGTATACACTCATACTGTTAAAAGAGGTTGGAAAATATTCTGCCCCGTTTTGACATGATATGCAATTCTTGATGTCACAAGAGATGTTTTGTCTGATCCTTATATGTACCTCGAGAATCACCTGAGTTCAGGTTATCACCCACAATCCGAACTTACTTTCATGTTACTCTTATGGTGTGGACATGATGCAATATATTACAGACAATAGTGTTGCAAAATAAAGAATATATACTGAAATGATATTCCATCTCTATGTTAGTTAGACACTTTAGATCGAACAAATCATCTACCTCTGTTCGGTTGACCCAGTGAAACAATACTGCTTGTATCGGAAAATCGCTTAATACTGCCCTATAAATCGGCGGTCTTCTAGAAAATGCACATGAACTTAAAGTAATCAAAGAAATTTAGATTGGGTGAATGGGCAATGTAGAGATTTTGTGTGCTTGAAGAAACTAGTTTAAATAAATGGTTAAAAGATAACCGCTGTAATTTCTTATATAAAGACTGCCATTAATCATTGGGGATTGTTGTCATTTTAACAGGATGATGAGACAATATACATGGTGTGCAGTCTGATGATAATATCCAGCCATCTAGAATGAAATTGATGTTGTACATTGTGTTGTGTATCTTCTAATTTAATATTTAACAAACCCTACTGCTGTAATGAAATAAAGAAGTGATACATTACCGTAATAGGGTTATCATTTAGCTCCTTCAGGCTTTAACAATTAATACAATCTAGTTTCGAATGTGTATTTGTCACTCAGGTTATTTCTATGTCCCAAAACATTCAGAAGCCGCCATCAACCTCATTCGTTTGAAAATTATGATAGCAAAATGTTTTTTTTTAGCGAGACTTATAAATGTGGTTTCACGTGAAATTCCTACTGATTTCAGTGTAAATCGAATCTTTCTTCACTATTCATACGTTGTCTCTCCAGACGAACGATTCAATATTGTAAAAAAAGAAGTTGATGAATAATTTAGTCGAGTAGTTAAAAGCATAGTTTTGTTTAGTCGACAACACGGCATTCCATAATCATGTCTCAAAAGATAGATCTAAACGATCTGAAAATATTAAGTTGGGTTCAGGACGACCTATATGATACAAGTTTCTCATCAAGAAATTGAAAGTCTAAGACTAACTGTACCTCACAGATTTAGACTATTCAGATCGACACCATTCAATTTGCACTGAAAAGAGAAAATATGCAACTGTTGGTACTGAACTTCGATATTAGTCGTCGATATGCTCAGGGCGACAATATCCAGTTCTTGAACAGATTGTCCCAGGTTCTGTCAGATGCTGAGAAAAAAGCTAGTTGCTCACAGATTCGAGGCCGAAACGCCCATATAAAAGTAGCAACAAGTCTAAAATCACTATACCGACACATGTTCGTATATATCGAAATAGGCAGAAGGTAGTGCAGATTTTCTTACACTATCTATATATGTGCTATCAAAATTCAAAGTGTGAAACATTTTATTTAGATGTAAACAACTCGTGCTGAAGAGATATCAATTAGCACAAAGATATTTCTGTTGTCTGTTAAAGAAAATTATGCTTCAAGTTTTCTTGCCACAAATCATATAGGTATTAATCATTTGCTGTTGATATCCGGGGTAATGAATGCGAGAAATGAAATTAATATTATGGTTGTCAAACAGTGATCACTGGACGATCTAGAGTAATGGTCAATATTATTATTAAATACTAAATGATTTCTAGATTGAAGTCTTGTGTATTTAGTTCCATAGTAATTAGGATTTCAGGACTTCACACATTCAGCACGATTGATGAAGAAGAATGAGATAGAAGGAAGAGTAAGAAGGTGATAATGTTATATTAAATGTGTTAGTTCCACGTCTCTGCTTAGCTCTAATGTGACATTAAGCTGTCAATCCGAGGTCTAATAAAATAATTATTTTCCATGACAGAAATATAGATCATTTGTTACACTACATTCCCTTCAATCAAACAAAGAGGTTTATAACCATAAACTGAGACTAATTGACTTATATATCTCAGAATATACAGTTGTTTACTATTTCATTCTTATAAACTTCACAGGGTACAACTATGAGTTGATAATCCATCCCTGGGCCTTACACCTACAAAGGCCTATACCCAAAACCCTGACAAGTAACCGATTCCAGGTACATGTGTGACCAAACGTTCCTATGGACTTCATTAAAACTGGAATATCTATCTTAATGATAAAAATTAGTTATGAATAGGAATATCATCATTTAGCTGGTTGTTGACATGTATATGCATGAGGGAAGTTTTCGTATCGAACAAGTTTCTTTATATCCGCACCATATGATACAACAGACAATACCAATCGATATAAACTTAATACACAACACATTTCTCTTATCTCTTTTACACAGGTTACCTCCCTTTAACTACAATACAATGGGAAGTCAATACCGCGGGGTTTTGTGTCAAGAATAAAGTTGCAGGCAGACTTTAAGCTCTACACAATTTCATAATAAACGTTTTAAGCCTTAATGTGGAAGCTAACCTGGAAAGACCCCTCGACAGTTGCAAATCGAAAAAAAAAGTATGTTAGTATCAATTTTTAGTGCTGGACTATTGACAAAATCAAGTAAAGTGTTGGACACAATCAAGTCAAGGTTTGTTTTTTGAATATGTATATGTAAACGTCTTTCATTTGAGTTTCAACCTTGTATTTATGGATTATACAATTAAGCAAGGCAGGACTAACATGTAAATCATAAAAGACAGTGAAAGTGTATGTAAAAAACAGCAAGCAGTAGGATACCAGACTTCCGTCAGAGTTCAGCAGTGAAAAAATATATCATCGATATTAGCAGGAAGAAATGAGCTTTGCTGCTGCAGAATAATGTTAAAGTTTTTTGTGCTCTAACCTCTAACTAAACAAGTGGTTGATTGAATCGATCTGTTTCTCCTTATGATATATTTTATACTCCAGTAATCCCATTAAGAGCCATGTTGATGGTTTTACTTGATTTAATATACAAGTAGTTTCAAATGTCAAGATAATAAAGCAGAAACAATAGATGTCCTATACTTGTTACTCCCGATTAAAAGCGTAATACGTACTTTTGTTAACGGTCAGTTATCAACACGCAGGATAAGGGTGATACGAATATGTAGCCAACTGCTAAAAATATTTCTGACATTTCAATAGACAATTTAACAATGATGTTGTAGGTGTTCAATATTGACAACAGAAACATACACCCAGAAGCCGACACAACGCAAAGACATCTAGACATTAGCTTAGGATTTTGATTCGAAGTCGTTGCTAAGTATTACTAAATATTTTCTGGACCCCCAGTGGAATGTAACATTCTGCCTACGAAATAAGAGAAATGCATAATCAGTTATAATAATTTATTTAGATAATAACTTTAAGTCATGTTCATTTATGTTTCAACAGTTGATTGTACTGAATTTTAGATGATTGTAACACTTTGAAATTAAAATTCGACGTTCGTATTTCCAGTAATTCCACAGAATATTTGTTATTTATATTCTCGCATGTAGATTTCGTCAACGCCATACATAATAACTGCAATTGAGAATTTATGCACATAAACGGCCGCTTTTGTCAATTACAGTAGAAATGGACGTTCGATTTGAATGTAATAAACAGATAAAGAAAAAGATAAAGTAAATCAGTGGTAGAGCAAATATTTCCAGACTACATCCCCTACCTGTCTTTAATTGGTAATCCTTTTTACAATTTATTTTTACAAAATATGCTATTATAAACTTATATCGAGTGGGAATAAAAGATAACACCTTTCATTTGAGGATTCGAAGCTAATACCATAAGATATTCACAAAAATGATATTTTTCACTTTTAAGATTGAACGAATTTTAAATACTAGCAGTTTTAAAATTAATTCATTTAATGACATTGATGGAAAATATTCCACGTGACTACAATTGTCGGTACACACTGCCTATAAAGTCCTTTTACGCAGCAAAATTGCTTGCGGATTTAGAAATTTGAGTAGGCCCTACAGTGGTGTAACCTATATTCGTGCATATAAGGATTCGTCAAATTTAAAAAAACGGAAAATTTTATATATGTTTTAGATGTTTCTTCAGATATTCTACAAAATAATTAAAATTGGTTTATTTCGATTTTCTTCACCTTGATCCATATTTCATGAGTTACCAACCCGGCAACGGCTGCAAAACACGTCACCTATTTCCGTGTACAATGTTTGATCTATAAATAAATCGAGAAAAACACACTGTATGGATACCCAATGGTATAATTATCATTTCTTAGTATTCATCTTTAATATCAATTCATTATAACTAATGACAATTGCTTCAAAGAAGGAAGATTTGTAATAAAAAAAATACATAAAAAATTGTGATATTTGGTAATAACTGAAATCCACCATTTTGTATATGTTAGATATTGATAGTAAATTTAACATTGCTATGGAAAGGATAGGAAGATTTCCTCAGGTTGAAGCTGTAGAGATAATCCATATTTATCAAAAAATGCAAATTTGGAGGTCACGCATGTGAATTATTAGCCATTTCCGTAGATTAGATTACTTGACTGTATTTCAAAGGACCACCCTCACTCTTGACGAAATCCGGAAGACATTTTGTCATGGTAAAAGCATTTAAAGGCGGTTTGTTTTGAAATAGCTGCCAAAATGACGTGTTCAATGTAAGAAATTACAATAATTACTTTCAGTATTGCATTTTTGTAAATGCTTGTATTTCAAAGCTTTTCAATCTATGAAGTTAATTTCTGCGAGAAGACGTCTAATACAATGACGAAGTCAAAATATGATGATCTTAGGTTTAAAACTTTAAGAATAATCCTGAAATGAAAGTGTTATCGTATTTCTACTTCGATCAAGATAATGTTGATTCCATGTTCTCGTGATCTATGGTTTAAGGACTGCCAATCTGAATTAAAGTCTGTTCTTGTAAGGAGCGGATCGAATTCCGCTGTTTTGTTGTGTTTTATTTCTGTTAATACTTTTTTCTCTGAACCGATATACCATTACAGAATGTGGTATGTACCTTGCTACATTTTGGTTTCTATCTCACCATATTTGATCTTACTATATTTGGTATATACCGTGATTTATATGGTATCTATCTTAACATATAATTGGATCTATCATGACATATTTGGTATCTATTTTAACATAATTATATCTATCTAAACATATTTGTATCTATCTAAGCATATTTGGTATCAGTCTTAAAATATTTGGTATGTTTATTATCATATTCATATTTATCTGAACATAATCATATCTATCTTAACATATTTCTATCTATCCTAACATATTTGTTATTTATCTTAACATAATTAGATCTATCTTAACATATTCAATATAAATATGTTCAGAATATTTAAAGATTAATAGCTCATCAAGGGGGTTTACGAGAAACTAAATCAACAAGAAAAACAGTCAGATCATTCTCGAAAAGTGAAACTCCCACACATATTACTAAATGAATTCCAGATTATATACAAAGTCAATGGAGCTTTCACAATTCTTACTTACATAATTCAGTCTATTGTATATTTCATTTCTTTATATTGATTATTTTATCTTCACGCTATTTAAATAATTTAAAATAAAACCAAGGTAAAGAAGTACGGTACATAAACAAAAAAACATTTCCTATGGTTCAGTCGACAGGATCAATCAATTAAATTGTCTTTTACTTTTGTCATATTCACTGGAGACATATTTTAAAAGTCTGTGGTGCATGAACAACGACTAGTCATATTATATGTGTTCATAGCAACAGCAACATTCGTAAGCATTCCAATCTATTAAGCAATGATGCATTAAAGTTTTGTATTGGCAGACATAACTGACTTTGTAGGTCAAACCTCGTCACCTTGTTGGTAAGTTGGAAGTACGGTAAGATGGCATGTCTGAATCTCTCGAAGTAATTGAGAGAAGTACTTGTCTAAAAAATATTAAAGATCCTTATAAAGAAATGCTGATATAAATCTCTTACATTCAATCCTCTTGATATTATTGAATTGTCAAGGCTCATATTCAGAATTTACCGGTGATGATAATTTAATGTAAAATTCATCGCATATTAACTTCATGCTTAAGCATACAAATCGCTTTTTTTTCATCGAATTGGTCTGCTATATAGGATTTATTATCTAATCAATATTCAAATAAAAATCGTATAACGTCAATATCGTTCAGTCAAAATACTTTTAAAATATCATTAAATCATTCCTACTCATCCGTTTATTTCGTAATATCATTTTTATATAGAATTTGTGAATAACGTAATTTGCGTTGATTTCTGAGTATTATTCAAAAGAAAAAATAAAAGTAAGATTGAATTCCATTAAACAGAATGTCTCTACCGATTCATCGGTCATAATTCAAAGGATGCCAAATAATCTATATTTACAGTTTCTTGTCACAAACATACGAAATTATCACGACCAACAAGAAAGTAGATTACAATACGATAGCAATAAGCCACCATTTAAACCGTTTTCTTTATTACATAAATGTTATAAGGTATTCCCTGTATCTGAGAATGACAAATAAGGGAAAGACAACTACTGTTCATTCTAGGGGTTCTATACCTGATTTTGAAAGTCAAAAAGAACAGTCGTGGGGATCAGAAAACCAATCATCAAAAAGATATTAATAAGAAAAGAAAAATAATTGCTAGTCAACCTTCATATCTAGGTCACTTCCTGTGACATTTACTACAACCACAGAGAATTATATGAACTACAATATCAGTTTTTCGTGACCAGATTGAGTGAAAACAGGTGTACTGCACCCTCTACATCCCAATAGATTTGAGGGGAGTATTATTAAAAACTGACAACAGTTGTCAAGAGCTGATCCGAGTACAGCGATTAAAGATACGGTCGAGTTATCTACAGAACATTATTTAGCATTGTTTAATATTTAATTATTAATATATAAAACTGTCTACACAGGAAGTAGAATAGATTAGTTTGTTTCAAAGCATCTGCTTTTGAAAATAGCTTAAAGGTAGGTAATTTCGACTAAATTCAAGTTAAAATGTCTAGGTATTAATGACACTCAAATATTCGAGAAAAATGAAATTCTTTGTTTTTAAAAATATACCTTTGTTTTGAAATAAATAGAATATTATAAACCTCTAGTGTCTTCATCTATTTGTTCTGGTGGATTTTTATGTCATTAAATTCTATCAATATTATATATATATATAATCCAGAACGCCTTTATAAAGCCTAGTTCATTGGTTGCCGAGTTGATACGAGTATAGAAACCCTCTGTCGGGAAACTTTTCTTCTCAATAATGTTTTGGATGTATAAACAATATAGAGCATGATAGTCAACTCCAGTGAACATTATTAGGTGAAAATTGTGTTTGGAGCGATGAGTTTTGTCGTACATTTTGCATTGTACACAAGAGTATGTTGTGTTCATAGAACACGTGACGTAAGGTTTCCTTTGGGTAATGGAATGTAAATTTGGTAATTGTCAAAAAACCCAAATGGTAAGTATCGCTGAGTAGATGAACTGACTGAGTTTTGAAGGCACGGGTGGCGCCCCTTATTCCATTAATATTTATTGTTTTTCGGTACATAAAAAGCAATTACGAATCCTTGTCACTTTCCCCCTTTTTTCGGTCTTCGTTTAGATATCTAAAACCCTTCCCCGGAAAACCCCTCGGGATGCGCGATTTTAAATACCATAAAACCCTCTGCCTTATTTTAATCCTATACAATATAAACCCTGTTTCGTCGATTGCTTAATAACTCTCGAAAGCGATAAACCTGAATTGAAATTAAATGAATTTGTAGCCACACAAGACACAAATATTCACCATTATTACGTTGAGAAATTCTGATTGTACATTGTCATATATTGCTTAAAGAGGTTTTCTAAGTACTTAGTTTATTCCCTTTAAAATGTCACCGATAAAAACATACACTTAATATAAATAATTACTTTGTCGGTGGTCATCAACGACTAAATCATTAAATATAGTAGATAGACTAATTAATTATAACTTGACAAATCAACTTGTTACCGATATAGTCTATCAAATCTTATACAACAGCCAGTTCCAGTCTAACCATAGTGTCCATAGTCTTTATCAGTCACAGACATAACAATGATCCGTACTGGAGAAAGAGAGATTGTATCTCTGGACATTGATAAATAGTAGAGTTGTTACACTCATCTCATTCTAAGATCAATGGCGAACTGATACTTGTAGCAAAAACCTATTATCTAAGTCTAATATTTATAGAAACACCCCAGATATGGTATGAACACACAATTTTCTTCGTTGACCAAAAGGCCAGTGTCTGTCTATTTAGCTCATCAATGTCTCATATAAAACCTTGATTTATTGCTCAAACCTGACTCGGGTTCGATAGAAATTCTTAATTCAACCTGGTGATAAGAGTAACCTGTTGAAAGTAGCATAGAAATCTCATAAATAACGACGAGTGTCTATTAAACACAGGTCCTCTTACTCAAATATCAATATTTTTGTAGCAGTAATAAATTTGTGTAAGTTGTAGAAGCTGTAATAATGGTTATAAATCATGCGCTAGATTGTAATTATTAGCCTAGCTTTTATCTCGATTAGAATAAACAGAAAAATAATAGCTTGTAGTAGACATTGGTAAGATGACAGTGTTACTCATGTAGTAAGGCAATGTAATTCGTAACAAGACTGTTATACAAACAACAAAAATGAAGAAATAAAAGAACATGCACATTAATACACCTAAGTTTAACACAAAAAATCTCAAACAGCTGAACATAAAACTATGAAATAATTAAAGGGGAAGGTCCGTCACCTGTTTATCCAATCCAATTACCTGAAACGGGAATTTGTAATAGAACCGTTATAATGTTCACAGCTCAAGGTCGACCCAAATCCACCCTCGAAAATTGAACACCTGTTCCTAATATTTGAGTAGATGCAAAATGCGTCTGAAGGTGAGTACCCACAATAGTTTGAGAAATTTATTTAAGACATTGTAGTCCCAGTATTTCTTATTCACCTAAAGTCTATTCAAATGAAGAACGTAACCTATAATCCCATAATATCTATCTTCAGTCTACATGATAATGAACACAAATTCTGGGTTTTGTTTATTGTGAAAGAATTCTTATTTCAGCAAAACACTCATAACACCTATACACGACTTATTAGCATTATTCGAATCGCCACCTATTACAGAGAAGATATGAAGTAAGAAATCTTAAAATATGAATAAACATTAAGAGACAAAAAACCGAATAAGTAATTATTCAAAGATTTTTTGAAACCCAAGTACAAATAAACCCACTTGAGGAAATTCTGAAGTTACTATATTGTAATCTCAATTCAGGTTGCAAATGTAAAGCTTGCTTCAAGAAACAAAGAAGTTTGAAAAATGATAAAGATAGAGGTTTAGATACTTGCAATCAAGAAACAAAGAAGCCCCAAAGCTGATAAAGATAGAAGTTTTGAAACAGCAAATTTCCAGTTGTAATTGGCAATATTTTTCTTTTCTGAAATTAATGTCAGCAATTCACTGACTGTCTCTGATTGTTTTCTCTTCAACTCAGGAGTGCAGATCAATTGGTTAAGTTGGCGGAGACCAGCTTTTCAGAGAAGTAATCACTTTTTCCTATTTGAATTATTTTCAGACATTGTTCTCGTTGATGAAACACGACGCTCGCCATTATGAGTGTTTAGGGGTAATTGGTTATGGCTAAAACAGAACTCTCATTCTGATGGGGTGGATATCGGTTCCACATGCTGAAAATGCATCTAATTCCGAGTAAACTAAACGATTAAATGAACAGAAATATTATACTTCACAGTAATTAGTGTCCATGACAATGTTATTCAATTGGAAATGGTGGCCATTTTGATTTAGGGATTTATAAATAAGAACATTCTCTTAAGCTAAAAACATTTATTCAGACATTTAAAATTTGTATTTGGGTGATGATAAATTAGAGAAATGGCGACTATTTTGGCCGCCATCTTGGATTTCGGAAAATGATTAGGACCTTCGGTATGTTATTCTAGACATATTCCTGGACCTATCCTATAAAACCATGCTTGTTGTGAGGAAGATCCGTGCTTTCTGGCGAATGTTGCCATTTTGGTTTAGTGGCAAAAATCGCGATGACAAACTATGTTCTTTGGATCAGTACCACCTGACCAGCATTTGTGCCAAATTTCATGCCTGTCTCAAAGTGAAATATTCTGGTGTTTTATCTGCTCCGCTTCTAAGATTTATCTCTATCTGATTCGAGTGTTACAGTAACATCTAGTTCAAGTGTTTTCCAAACCAATTGGTATGGCTGGATACATTTCTACAGGATGTTCAAGGTGTAAATTCTTCGAACTTCTAGGTCTAATAATTCCTACATTTTAATTATTAATTATACAATTTTTCACTTTAAACCCAATTATGAGCCCATTGAGACTTTCATTTACACACAATTCGACTCCTCAATCAAGGAAATAATTAGTTAAAAGTTCTGGGCACCTTATACATTTTAGATTGATTTCTCTATAGACCTGGACGTTTATGTATTCAAACGCACGTTGGTATCTTTTTTAAGCTGGAATTTTTATCACATAATTCTGTGGCTTACCTTCCATGTTAAGTGTTAACCCCACTCCTGCCTACTCAGGTTCAGTCCGTTAGAGGCAACAGTTCAAAAAGTGGCGACAACTGTCAGTATTTGTGGACTGCAAGAAGCATAACCACAATTTCGATCGAACAGCTCTGCAATAAAATTTCTGAGTGGGCGTATACTTTTGAGATCACCTATTTTCATGGGTTGTTCAGTAACCTAAAAAAGTTTGAACATTCTGTTATTATCTAAGTATGCTTCCAAAGTACTGCGCGCTTCAAAGAATTAAGACATACAATACAAATATAATTATCGAGGTTTATATCACCATTTGTTTCAAATGTATGGATTGAACTAGTTTTACTCGACTGAATCTATTAAATATTTATACCAATAATGGCGGCGAAAGTTGTTTGTATGATGATGGCAAAACCCACATCCTACCTAGAAATCTACTCAAGTATAGAATCCCACTGGTGACATAATAGGAAATTCTTATTGTGAACCACATGCAATATGGTGATTAATTTGCCATTTTATTTGTCGTATTGGAATCATCATTTCTATATTAGACAATATTTTTAGTGGCTAGAAATTGATTGATATATATATATATATGTACAATTGTATAATAAATATCTATATAGACTAGTTTACTACTAATTCAAGAATTGATGCTTTCTTACTGTACACAGTCAAACCAAAACAAGCCCTTTTTATAGGCTTGAAACATGTTATTTTAATCCAGTGAAATATAGCTCGTATAGCTTGTAATTGAAGAATGATCAACGTGACCCTGACCTGATCAAGATTAGGCTCAGAATGATGATGTTGTAGACAGATGGTCAAGTCAAATTTAGACAGGTTCATGTCCCTTGGTGATGGAGAAGATTTAAGTTTGATGGTATAGAAGATGAGATTGGTGAATATTGATCTAAAACAGTTCAACTATTACTATGTTATTATAACCGTCTCCCACCAGATACAATAGATGATATATTGCGTGACAGTTTCAGAATAAAAAACTCAACGAACACCAATTACCTTCTTATCCTTCTTTCACTTAAACTCCAGTGAAAAGACGTCTTGGCATTTTGAAAACTCGTTTGAACAGTATTCATTGAAAGCGTAATTGTGTATAATTAAATTAAATAGAAGGTTTCAACCCCCATATTCCCCCAATTTGATTTAAGAGTTAACTTTATTTTTGTTTTGATTAAAACCGCTAAGACAGAAATGGAACGATAATTTTATTACTGGAATTAACGAATCGATAAACGCGCAGTATCATTATTATAATCTCTAAGTCTTATCAAATAAAAATTTGATTACTATAGCCATATTTCAAATACATCAAGGCGAATTAACATTGGCAATCGCAAAGATGTGAAACCAATCAACTCTTTGTTTGAGAGTTCGTGCATGTGTGTGCAACTGTCAGGTGCATTTATGTACAGCATGAGTCGTGAGGAATTAATTCGTTAAAGAAAGTAGTTCAATGAAGTAGTGCTCTCTGTGAAGTCCGTGTTGTATACATTTAAGCAAGAATATTAACAATCCATTCGCAAACAATTCTTATATTAATGGAGAATCAACATAGTTATCAATGAAATAACGACGATAACAAGAAAGATATTATGTTTTTCGATTGCGTGTCTTTGACCTTTTAACTGTAATGTTAGAATAGTGGGTGACAGGTTGATCAATAATTTCCTTACACTAAATTCACATCGCGTTTTTTGCAAGGAAGGTCTAGTCTAACATTGATAACACGCTGTTACAATCTTTGTTCTTTTTCTCTTGGTGTTCATTGGTACATTTATCTATAACGGTTTTTGTTTGTGGGTAAAAACATCCCTAGGAAACCAAACGCTAGAATAGCTTACCAAATCAACAGATTCAGAGATATAGAGACACAGTTAGAACAACAATCACTGATTTTCATATCAATGATTACAGGTTGACAGGTTTATCATATGCATGCGATAATCGAACACCTTCATCTCACATTAGGTCAGGCTGGTATTTTCTGATGTTAAATCATGGAGTATCCCAGCCAAAGTTGTTTTTTTTCTTTTTTTCTTCCCATAGCAATATGTTCGGCCACCGATCAACTTAGATACATCACTTTGGTTTTGATTGTAGCAAATCTTTAGCGTTGACTTGCCACAAAACACTGTTTGAAAACCAACTGACTTGATCAGTATCTTCAAAATTCGACATAATGCATTCCCTGGAGCCAGGCTGCAGGGGGGTGGGTTTTAAGGTTCAGAGATCTTACCCTTAGCTTTATTACTCACGTTACTCACGGTTCCCCTCTCACTGATTTTGATGCGGAAATGCACCTAGTCAAAGATAAGGCAACAACCTAAAGTCTTGCATGCTACAAGATGAGTTCATCTCCCGGAAATTGTCATTTTAAAAAGTGTCAACGATGTCAATTATTTAACATTGTGCATATCTTTTGCATTTTAGTCTCCAGAGGTCCAATTAAAAACAGAAAGATAGGACTCCATGTCAAATTTTTCATGCATGAATATTGCATTGGGTTGTTTAAGATTAACTGAATTCCAGTTAGTATTATTAGTATATGATTTAGAGCTCAGACAGATTTGAATAAGAACTTCCTAATACGTTATTTCTAACTGTTTCATTTAAATTCCAGCTTAGATGACAATAGCTTGAAATTTAGTGGCAACTTTCTACTCCCATATGATTTAAAGAGTGAAATAATCTCTCACAGACTTCAATTTATTTTATAATTAGAATCTATTATCTAGAAAAATAACAATATTCTTATCCCTCGAGAGATCAGAATTGCTACCTTATAAAAACATCAGCCAATTAGATAGTAACTGATGATTGGTCTTTTTGTGGAACTTGGTAAATATAAATTATTTCTACTGATCATATTTTTTGTCAAGAATGCGAATTAATTTTTGAAATGGTCATTGGAGTGCAATCCGAATAAATAAACCAAGTACTAACTAAAGAAACACAAAGGCAAAGGACCCAACAGATAGCAATCCAAGCGAATCTTTGTTGTGAATATTATTCAGTAGTACATGTCAAGAATTTTTTTCTATAGAGACTTTGGGCTAATATACTCTATTTTTAATTTATTATGTACACACTGGATTAATATATTTTTTCTAATAAATGAGAATTACAGAAAGAATATCACGATCAGAGAAGAAGTTTTTTGCTCGTCTAGCCATGATTATTGATAATTTGATAGGAGTAGTTATCTCGCTATCGCTCAATACTGTGTCTTTTTACCCGTCCTCGAAGTCAATCATCAATGAGATTGGCCTCCTTCTAATATCAAGGTTAAGCTAAAGAGAGACACAGTTCGTCCAAGAGTAAATGGTAGCCCATGGCTAATTTGATTGAACGACCAGTTAATATTTGTTTACTCTATGTTTATTAGATTCTATCTATATTTAGTAATTAGTAATTTAAGTAAGTGACCTACCAGATTAATTGAATGAAATGAGCATCGTTAGTCCACCAATCCATATAACTAGTCCGCAGACTGCAGAGTAAGGAATCCAACAAGATAATTCTACATTTTTGATAGTACAATCGTTTTCAACGAGACGAACTATGAAATAATATATAACATGAAGAACTATGTTAGATTTATTGGGTATTCTAATTTCTTCCTTATTGACAGTAACGATTTATTTGTTTTGTTCTTACTCGTAGCTGGAAAAGCAGAATAACCCGGAAGGCTATTTTTATTTGCTATTTAATGTAACTTCAAACACTTGAGTTTAATCATGCATTAATTCTACTAGCAAGCATCAAACAACTGATAAGTGATGTAATATCTAACATGTTGCCATTTACGCTTTCTGACAAATCTAATGGGGATAAAGAACGAGTTAAAAATGCTGGATACGAAGATTAGATTTACTACATGAAAGAAGTGATTAACTTGAAGTTTGAAATGTAAACAAAACCTTATCTTTAACTAATTACAATTCGTATTAGTATAATTATAAGATTTTATTCTGAAATTGTATTTAAGAAAATGGAGTAAAGCATGAGGCACCACATTGTATCTCATAATGAAAATACAAAGCAAAATTAGAAACATTTCTTCGATGTAGTCTACAGAATGATCAAGTGATCACTTAATTTGAAAATTTGTGAAGAGTCGCTCTATCATGAAATCGATAGGCATCATCTTAATAAGAATAATAGTTATGTTATGTTAATAGTCTTCAAAAGTATTAGAAATGTACGAGAATCACATAATTGCTTCAAAAATATCTCTAATAGGGAATGCCACTTTCTATTTCTTTGTATATCTTTAATATATATGGAAGATTCCCAAGAAAAGACGAGTCGTCATTTTAAGTTTCAAACGCGGATAATTCTGAACACATGGATTTGAAGGCTTAAATTGCGCCACTGATAAGCTAAGCGAAAATAATTCCTTTCTTTGAGACTAAGGTACGAATTCCCCCTTTTGAAAGGTTTTGAAATTGATATATCTAGCTTATTGTAACCTTGTAATCTGTCATGAAACCAGTGCAGACTATTGGCACATCATTGATGTAACCTCTATAATTAAATAAAGCTACATGAAATAGACACGAGAAAGCCTATAAAGGTGTATAAGTAGGTCATAAAAAGTTTTCGTTTGTTGCTATATGGACCAAGGTAGGTTGACGAGACATACAACTAAACTATTATTCTTGGCATAGTCTTGTTTGACTTATTATATCTAGGAGACTAGTATGAAACCATAATTTCCTTCTATACATTGAATAAAGTGAAATGAGAGAGTGAACCAAGACTGAAGTGATAGATCATTGTCAGACAAATACAATAACATAACCGTATTGTTTCATTCATACATGCTCCTTGATAAATCTTTCTGCTTGATCAGCTGAGAGGGATAGTACTACAAACAATTTACATATATTGCTTTATCCTTGTAGGACATGTTAGTATCGTCAAGCCAATGGTTCTTTGAATTATTGATTGATGTTGGGAGATTGTCGTTACATGGCCAGTGATAGAATTGTTATTTTTATCTATCAACAATTTAGAATACTATTCCAATTGGTTAAAATCATTTTATACAATATTGATCATTGTTTAGTGTAAACTGTTCCCTTAAGCTGGATTACTATAGGAATGTGATTTCTGAATGGAATACACCAAGAAATAAAACAAAACAATGAAATTAGACACACATTCCACAGGTTGGTAGTACATCCCTTGGACATTTTCAGGATGATAGTTTCAATAGTTTCAATGCTCGACTTTCTTATATGTCACCGAAGGAGACCTTAAGAGTATCCATCTTGTATTTCATAGAAAGACAGTGACGATTTAAGGACAAAATCAAACCCCATAACATTTACTAAATTGTCATCGCTATAACTCTATTGACGTAGTTATGTTCACTTTTACGAAGCAATGACCGTATTAGTGACCATTATCTTCACATAAACAAAGGGTTTTATGAGTTAAGGTAAAGACAGAAATAAAATTCTCGAAACAAGTTATAGAGACTAATATGTCCATCGTGACTGCTCTATGAGCTTGGATATAATCACTGTGAGCATACGCCATTTTGAAACAAGGGTGATTGCTCCCAAAAGCTGCCACTAAAATGCAATCACTTATTTTCAACTAAAGGGATTGTACGTAATGCCAAAAACCTACAAACCCAAAATTCATGGCCTTTTGTGATATTTTCTTATTTTGGCAAAATATCATTGAGATGGTTGAGATGCAATACGAAACCGTAAAGCCAAACAGTTAAAAGTACAATTTTGACTGAAAATCATTTCAAGTATCAAAAATAACAACCACCATTTGTGATCGCATCTCCATAAAGATCAATACTCAGTTTAATAATAATTCAAGATTTCAACGGTTCAAATACGCACCTAAGTTCCCATGTATATCGACTCTTAGAAAAGGACATTTTTTAAATAATACAATTTGTATGATTGTACCTTCTTTTACTTCAAATTGTTAGTTCTCTTGTCTCACTGTGATCAATGATCTGTCTTTAACTCAGGTCGGATTTTGAAAAAGATATAAATACAGAAAACTCAATAAATCAATGTATATTAAAATTCCACCTAGTACATTAACCTATATCAGTTCAACGAAAGAAATTTCATTCCGATTCTTTGATGCTTTTGAATGATGTATTCGATATGTATTATGCATTTAAATCCTTCACTTCGTACTTAACTAGTGAAACAGTAAGTTTTATACAGTTTACAATACGAAAGGCATTGAAGAAACATCAATGTGCACATAAGTCCCAATAAATATTCTTTAGATATGCTTTAGAAAAAAATAACCGTCATAGTAGATCAAATACTGTAAACTAAGTGTAAGATTGTATATAAATGTCATGATATTAATTAATAGGAATCAAGATAAGCACAACTTTTCATTAGATATCAGAAAATTGATAAAGGATTTATTTAGTTAGTTGACCTTCTAAACATAAATATCATCATACATTAAGATAAAGACAAAGATAATCAAAATATAGCATTATTCTTTATTGATTACAATACTGATGTCTGTAACATAACTAGTCCAGAAAAAAGTTCATTATAACTACTTGATTATCAACACCAAATATCAACACAAGGACGCGAAAGTTAAGATATTAAAGATAAGGCATAATTCTTGTAATTCTGCCGTCTATTCTGACCAGTACGACTTTTTCGAATAATAACCCAAAATAACGACGACCAACTTACGTCATATGTCTTGATATCAACTTTATCTGTGTACCAATGGTGTTTCCAAACCCAAACAGCATACCATGAAAGTTTTGCTAGCGCTCTGCAATATATCACGGTAATAAATGGCAATCATTATTTACCGAACTATGCTAATACCACCACGTGATTCTTGTAGATATAACATGAAAGGCTGGTCATTTGGGACTAAGTGTTTATAAACAAAGGCAATGAATAGAAAAACTTCGTTAGATATGTATTCAAAATGATAAATAAATGTATCATTGGTGAACCGATAGTCAGGTATAGCATTTAATGTTTAAGCAAGAGTGTGATAGTAAGATATTACTATCACTTGACAAATCGTTGCTTAATACCCGAAGTAAATGTGGTGTTTCTACACCAAACTAATACCTCTTACAAGTAATCAAGCAAGTATTTTGCACTTGTTAGATAACACCAATGAGATTATATATCATTTGCGATTCAGAAAGTGTTCGCGACATGAGACTTTTCAGATCAGACTCTTTCACTATGCACTACTTTTGCCCATACGTGCTTGGTACATCTTACTGATTATCGTGAATTAATTTAAATAACATGCTATCACAGGGATATACAATAACCAACAGATCTATTTTATTTTTCAAAACCGGGATTTATCTGTTGAAACTGTTGTCTGAAGTTATATCCCTTTCTATTAAAATACTGATTACATTATTTTCCGATAACACTATGAATATTTAAACCTAATGTCTGGGTGGTAAACGCAGTGTTATTTTTGTTTGGACACCAAAACAACCAAAAGATAGCTTGCCAGGCAAGGATATATACGCCCACTGGCATCTTTGATGTTAAATAAAAATATGAAAAAGCAAGGGCAATAACTCATACTAAATATTTTTCAATTCTTTTGATTTTCAATAGGGTTCATCCTTGGGTTATAACAAACAGTCACAACAAGTTTCGTCAAAATCCACCAAGAATTGTCCCTTCTAGAGTGTTTACAAGCTAAAACTTGAATGCGTTTTCAAGAACAAGGGAAATAACTCATACTAAATATTTTTCAATTCTTCTGATTTTCAATAGCGCTCTTCCTTGGGTGATTATGAACACTCACACCAAGTTTCGTCAAAATCTGTCAAGAATTGTGCCTTCTAGGGTGTTTACGAGCTAAAAATTGAACGCGTTTTCAAGAACAAGGGCAATAACTCATACTAAATATTTTTCTATTTTGCTGATTTTCAATAGGGTTTAACATTGGTTGATAACAAACACTCATGCCAAGTTTGTCAAAATCCATCAAGAAATGTGCCTTCTTGAGTGTTTACGAGCAAAAAATTGAACGCGTTTTCAAGAACAAGGGCAATAACTCATACTAAATAGTTTACGATTCTTCTGATTTTCAATAGGGTTCATCCTTGGGTGATTACAAACACTCATACAAAGTTTTGTCAAAATCCGTCAAGAATTGTGTCTTGTAGAGTGTTTACGAGCAATTGTGGACGGATCGACCGACGGACGGACGGACATGGGTGACGGCAATGGGGGCGTATAAAAATAACATTTTAAAAAGACTTCATGGCAGACAATGAATAAAATATTTTAATTGTAAGTAAAATTTCCTCTCATACGAGCGTGAGCTACCTATGTAATGTGTGTATTGCAAACCTCAATATTGGGAGTTTTTTTTAGAACATTTAGTAGTCGAATGTATAAGGAAATCTGTTCCGAGTTATTTTAATTGAATTTCTGATCCTTGGTTACAAATCAAGGTTGCCATAATTATAAACTAGTTATTAGGTACAGCATGAACAGAGCAGTCACTAAATAACAGTACAATGTCTGAAATTGGTTTGGTTTGATTACAGTATTTGTGTATACCCTTAATGAGAATAACCCCCTTCCATTTACACTTCCAAAAGTTCACTTCGAAATTTAGTTTGTTTCAAGTTTTTATTTATTATCTATCCGATTTTATGGTACGTTTGCTTTTATTAATCAGATACTGCACGATACCAATCTGATGCTATTCTTAACAAGTTAAAGAATAATGAATTATTTTAGTTTGATTTTTTTTAGCATCATTTTCATTCCTAAATAGGTTTGTCGTTATATTCGAGATAACTACTGAATTAATTTGAAAGAGAGTGTAAGGAAAGACGTTTTTCAATGTAATTAAAGTATCGTTGTTGATATTCAATACTTCATATATTATTTAAACTTTCATTTGTTCAAAATGAACAAAAAGTGCAAGTTCAATCAATTATGAAAGAATTCATTCAAACTAGTTTTAAGTTCATTGACGCATTTCCGGTTACATAATGTTAAAGATTATGCCTGAAGCTCTTTTTAGGAATTTTAATTTAAAATGCCAATACAGGTTTCTTGCAGATACTTGGAACATACATCTAAATATTCCATAAGATATAAGCGTATGTCACATTTGATACTTAACGTCATTTATATGGAAATTCCAACTGTCTCAATACCACTCGCCATATTTTGCTATAAAAATTCAGTAGTATAATATCGTCTGAAACACTCTAACTAAAACTAACCTATCAAATATTGAAGGATTGGTAATTTTTCAGTTCAACCACAACCGATATATTCCTATGAAAAGCGTGTGCAGTCCTTCTAAAATTTCATTTCCAACCTTTTTGAAGTGAGCACACCCCCATGTGCGACTAGAAGAAATAACGTGGTGATGAAACGTCCAACGAGGAACAATCCGTGCTTACACCAGGCGATTACTTGGAAAGGGATGCACGCCCTTCCAATTTTGATAAAATAGCAACTGGGGCAGCTTTAAAAACGCATACACCAATTTTGCGAGAAAGTGAAAGCAAAACAGACTAATGCACCAAGAGGGCAACGGACATCTGGTTTGAAAAATATCAAGCCATCGATTTTAAATAATTCCATATTATGCCAATATAGAAGGAAATTACAATATCTCAACCTGAAATGTTATCGTGTCGACACGAAGGTAAACTATACTCCACCATTAACCGACACTATTCAACATTAGTAATGATTCTGTCGTTCTTATCAAACTGTGACAAACAAAATAGATTTTAAAAACAACCAGCGATGAGCTTAGCAATTATTTACAACTTTGTTTCCGTTAGATACGGATAGAAGCGGATGACATTACATTTTCTGCTTTTCCAATTTCTACAAATTAAATCTAAATCTGCCAGAGAGTTGAAGTAAATCAACTATAATCCTGAATTATTTCATTGAATCGCTTGACGAATTCCTCGCCTCTAATCCGTTTTATATTTAGTACGTGGATGGAATTCTTTATATGTGTATTGATTCTTTACCACCAGTTTCATGTTATTTATTTAAGAAATTAGCATCCAACAAAGCGAAAATAACTAAGTAATAGATCAACTCACTCTAAAACGACTTCCTTTTCTTTCTCAATTTCTTTCTTAGCAATTCATAAAATTGAACCTTATTATCACAGTTTGAAACAGTTTCTCAAGGAGAGTGATGATTTCTCTTAATTTTTAATGGGTGATTGCTTACAAATGTCAATACAAAAACCTCAAAAGAAATACTTCAAGTACAGTGAATTATTGAGAGTTTAAGTGACAAAAAATCTATAATCTGTTTTTTTTTTTCAAAAGTCAGTAACTAATAGAATTTAATCACGGAATGGTTAAAATGGAACTTACCTGGTCGGTATGCAGATAGTGAAGTTCTGGCACTTTGTCGGTGTGGGCTGTACTAACAATCCTTTCTATATGCTACCTTGAAATACTATGACATAATCTATTTGGAGATTTTAATAGATTCGACTCTACACACTATTCAATTCAATGACAAAGAAAATGCTATAGAAACAACCGACAGAAACAACGAAACCAGAAAGCGCATCATTTTGATTTAACATGCTTTAGTTGTATTTTCTTAATGATTCTCATAATGAAGAAATTAAAAGCAAAATCAGTGTAAACTCAACAAGAATCAATAATCTCAATCTCTATAAATATGTAACGAACTTGCTGTTCTTGTTTGCTAGTCAGGACAACTTTTCTTTTTAATGTTTGTCTTTGACTTGATAAATAGTCCATATTCATTCTTGTAGATCCACGCAGAATGCTGATATTAGAAATTTAAATCAAATCGTAAATATCATCAAAAAGATATTTAAATTCTGAAGTACAGAAATGCAATGATATAACACATGAAAGTTAAAACTTCATTAGAATTCTAGTAGAAGACAAGGTAGAGATTGAGTATTTGTCTGATTAAACAAATTATTGATACAGGACCTGGCTTTTCACAACTTCAATGTACATGGAATAGAGACTGAATATCATTACTTGTTGATTGGATTCTGAAGCGTGTGTCATTCTTCACTTTCTTCAGTTTTATTACACGTTCACGTTTTAAGAATTTACATTTAGGTCAAAATTTAAACAAAATATTTACTTCGATCTTTAAATTCTTCTTTAACACTGTATGTACAAATAGAATGGAGTTTTAAGGATGGGCTAACGAAGAGTGTCAACGTCATGAAGTAGTATGCAATACAAAAAAATTTACCAATGGGTTCATGGCATCCGTATAAAGCCACTAATTGATATACAAATATTTCTGAAAATGCAACCTGATGCAAATGATATTACATGATTATCGAATTCTAGAGACCGTGTTGGAATACAGCTGGGTGTGTCAATCTTCATTTTCGGGGGTCGTTTTGGGGTTTAATATATGCCTTCAGACAAAAAAAAAAGAATTCCCTTTATGTATGCATAAGAGTAAAATTTCACTTTCTATTTCTCCTGGTTTCTTCCCTGCTTGATTACTGCACATCTTGTTAGCTAACTAACGGAAAAATATGGAAAAAATCAACTAAACAGTTCGTCTATATGGCGAAGTTTTTCGAACAGACGCCAATGTAACATTCAAACGCTGATAATTATGGGTACACATGGAATGCTCAAATTTTTACAGTAAGCAGTGAACAATATCAATGATCAGCTCAGCTAAAATCACGTTTTTTTGGACTAAAGTTACGATTGATTAAACAAATGATGAACGTTCCCTATGCTCCCTGAATGAGAATAAAATGCGAAACGAAAATGTAGATTCAAAAAAATGTTTTAACATCAAAAGTTATAGATTGAGGAAAACTTGTGAAAACTCAAGAGATTACCGTTTTCATCAGATTAGGGCCTATTAAGTCAGGAATTCAATTGTATCTTTAGAAGAATCCAAGATAATTCGAATGTAAATGTGGTGAGATTTTTGTCGAAGTGTCTATGATTAATCTAGGGACCCGTAATGGCTTTGACAATCGACCGTGAGGACAAGGAGGTGACTTCGAACTCTCTACCTAGTTTCTTTCATCAGCGATACACGTAGGTGTATATAATCGTTCGGCTGTGTAATAAACGGAAACAAAATGAAAAACACCTTCAAATGCCATCGGCAGTTAAAAAAAAAGGGAAATTATTATTGACATGTATTTTTATAACAAGAAAAACGTTATTGTAACTTTAATACGGCTCTGCATTTATCCAAGCATACAAAACATCTCTTGGCTCACAGGAATTTTGAAACGATCTAGTCAATCCGATATATCTCATAGTAACTATTACACAACAGGGAAATGTAGGTTCGGTCTAGCATTACCTTAACTCTTCAATATATATCATTACGTAGTAAACTAGAACTTCTCTGATCTGATGTCTTGAAAGAGAGTTATGAATCAATGTCAAATACAAATTTATTTACTGAACTAAGTCACGAAATCTCTTATATAAAGGAAGTAGAAACGTGAAAAATTGTGTTACAGTTCTAGATTTCTACGTTTTCTGGATATCATCCCTGCCATGGTCGATTTGACTTATAAACATTGAAAGCCAATATTACATGTTAACACGCAATAATCCCATATTTACCGAGAATTTAGTTGTCACATGAACTCTGGAATTATTATCAAGTGCAGTGTAAAAGGCTTGAGGATATAGTTTATAATAACTAGAGTTAACTTTGCTTGAGAAAAATTGCTGGAGAAATAATGAGCCTAGTTAGAAGTTTCCAGTAAATCAGACCTGGTGTGATTATATAAGATAACGAACACAACTAATTCATATAACACCATGAATGATCTGAAACATGAGGGGAATCATTTACAATACCTACATTTTACAGTACAAAATGAATTTTTTTGTACGGAAATGAGATTGAGATCACCACGCATTTAAACTGGCTAAATCTCTATCAGACTAAATTACTAAACACTAAGAAAATCATGGAAAGATTCAAATCATTTCACATTATGATGATGTTATGGGCAAGATACATAATAGAAGTAAACAAAAAATTACAAAATAACCACGCAGGCGTTTGACTATAGTCTTTCTTAATTTGTCTTAAAAAAAATTTAAGTATAAGACTGTGCATGTTAAAGACAAAATTATGCAGTAATAAATTGTTTTCTAAAAAACTTAATATTTATTCGAACCTATTTTCAACTTGCATATAATCTTAAGCGTTTACATAATTATATGAACTTAAATCGATTAACTTTCTTTAATAGGCTAACTTTGCTTCATTGCACACTGCATGGCGCCCAAACAGGTGCAGAACAGTAGGACGTAAAACTCCTTTCATTTAATTTCTAATTCTTTGACATCTTATAAGCATGAGTGAATGTCCTGACAGAAATATAGCCGTACTGACTGATCTTATCTATGAAAGATGAGATTGATATCCAGATCATGGGGTTAAAATATTAGATTATTGGTCTTATTGGAGTTGAATTGAACCATTTTCTAAACCAAATATTGATCATAATGATAGGAAGTATAATGTTAGTAATACAGACTCCTAGAGCCTACTAATTAGAATTCCTTCTCTAGGATCAGCTG
This sequence comes from Lottia gigantea, assembly GCF_000327385.1. Taxonomy (NCBI): domain Eukaryota; kingdom Metazoa; phylum Mollusca; class Gastropoda; family Lottiidae; genus Lottia; species Lottia gigantea. Next base: position 306,276 of record NW_008710508.1, read on the forward strand.
CAATTTCTGCTGCGTTCTAGACGAAGAATATCTTTAATACAAATCATCTTCGTAAACGACCTTAGAACCACAGATTGATTTAGAAGATTCAATGTTTAAAATGGCAGTGATTCAGAAGATTCAATGTTTAAAATGGCAGTGAAAAATTAATAAGACAGATAAGAAAGAGATCATTTGTTACTAAATTACCATTGCTAATTTGTTAGATCGATTGAAAGTTAAGGGAGAGTTTATCATTATAAAGTATGTATTTGTAAGAAGGAATAGGGATTATTTACTAGTCTATAGAGACAGGTTGTATTGTTATTTCTTCTTTCTATAATACATACACTGTCTTTCATATACTATAACAATCTGAATACGCCTAGATTTCAGATAATTTCAACATAATGTACAATTCAATTAGCTTACTGAAAGTACGTATTAAAAAGTCTATGCTGTAGTGTTGGTCAAGCAAAGATTTTTTGAAATATTGAAGATTTGAATACAAGAATTGCTACTGATAGCTCAAATGGAGCTCTATCACATGGCAAAGACTGTACATAAAGATGCTACTGCTCTTTCACATTGAAACCATCAATTTTCCAATGCTTCAAAGGGTTCTTATTTTTTTATAATAGGTTCTAATTTTTTTCAAAGTAACAGTTTTATTTATCATGATTCGAAAGATAAATACGTTTCTTTGAAATAGATGACATTGGGTTATATATTTAAAAGAAAATAGCCCCTTTCAAGTTGTTTGTTTCTATAAGTTAGCAATCAAGAGCCATAACTCTGAAACTATTTTTAATCTAAAAGCTAATTTAAAACCTTTTTGAAGTGATAATAACATTGTCTCCTTGCAATTTCAGTAGCATTATATATAGAATAATGTATCAGACCTTCTTAAATGACTAACGATAAAAATGTAACCAACAGTGGAAGAATATAAAGTAAATGAATATTATTGTTTTTCTTCAATACAATTCAAGATTCATATGGGACTACCCAATAGGTTTAGAGAGAAAAATTATAAAATCGACCACCAAGAGTTTTGTTTACTATTGTTTGTGCTTTTTAGTCGGACCCATGAGTATTGGTTCAGTTAACGAGATAACTCATGCAGTGACGTCGTTTTCTGCATATATAAAAAAATGAAAAGCGGTTTTGGATATTTGAAAATAGCTGCAAGGCTTTGCTTTCGTTCAAGTTACATAAGCACTGAATGTTTTTATATTGAAAGGTTGCAGTCATTGTTGATTAGCATGAAGTTTATATACCCTTTTCATAAAATATGATCTGTAGTCACACGATGTCTCTTATAATAACATCTTATATTTTTGTACAGACTAAAGCAACATTACCATATATCACGTGAATCTGACAATACAAATAGTATTATATTTATCATGTTATGTATCATTACTATATTATCGAGATTGTTGTCACGATAATAATTTATATTGAATAGAATATATAGGAAGCAAGTTAAATAAATAAAACTATTCAAATACTGTTAGACATGCGATTGACTGGTAAGCTATTTGGTAAAGTCCACTGTAGATTTGGAATGAAAGACATGCCTTCAAATAATAATGAGCTCCCATATACGGTATAAATATTTCTCGCTTGACATAAGAAAATTATTTAAACATTCCTTTCTTTTTGGAATCGCAAGCTTAAAAAAAAACAATTCCTTCTGAAAATTAATATAAAAATAGTAAATTGACTGTCCATTGCCTTTTTTGAAATTAAACCTTTTGAAAAATTGTGATTATCAGGGACTGTTCTTTCTTGCTCGGGTTTCTCAGTTTGACATACTTTAATTAAAACTTTAATGATTATCAAATATTCTTTGACAAATTGATAATTGATTTAAAAAAGTCATACCTGATTAATATTGTTCAGAAATAGAATTATGATTAAGATGCTTTTAAATGACAACATTTACAAGAAAAGCATGAATATTTAAAATTTAATTTCAGTTAAGATTATGCAACATCCGAAGTTGTTCTAAAAACGAAAAACATGCGTCAATTGGCATTAACAACTTCTCTTTCAAAATTGGTAAAAGATTTAACAAGATCACGACAAGTAAAACCGATAAAATCATCTTAGGTTTGGCAGCAGGAAATACAGCCTGGTGCAATTAAAAAAGAGGAATAATACATTGTATTTAATACCGGAAAGACTGGAGGATTAACTCCATTGTCTATTGACACCATAAAGCGATTATTGGTTAAATCCTCTATTAAGAAATGTCTTAGATGGTATCAAATCATTAACAGCTTCTTTAAGATGACTTGATTTAACTAAATTCCTTGATAAAAACCTGTAAAGTTAGACTATAAAACGTGACTTACCAGGAGCAGTAGAAGAATTCAGCTACATCCTACAGTTGGACAATAGTCAATTGAAGATGTATATGGTATATGTAATAAGACATTGAATATCAACTATAAACCACTTCATATCACTCTTACACTTTCTGATCAATACCATACTGTACAAACTAACATTTAAAACACGCATGCGTACCGGATATCGACAAGTCTACATCAATGACAAAGTGTGATTTTCCTCTTGAAATGGAAATAAAAGATCAACAGGTTGGCAGGATATCGCAAGATTTCTACGCTCATATTTTATCATCATTTCTATCTATTTGGTAAAGATTTAGTTTAGAAACTCATTCAAATTGAACATGGTAATGACGTCTAGGCAATATTAATCTATCTTTTAGAATAGAAGTGGAATTTATTTAGAGAGTAAGAATAAGATGAGAGAAAAACGTGTGAAAGAAGAAGACATTACTGATTATTAAGGCTTTAAACTGTCTGATTTTACTGTTGACTTGAGTAACTATTGATATTTTACAACGATTTTATAGATTTTGATTTCATATTGACTAACTTCTGTAGACTAGAACTTCGTGACAACGATCCACTATAGACCTTGGTAATTTTAGAACGCAAATGGTGCCAATACCAATTATTGACTGTATATTTGGATCTTTAGAATATTTGCCCTGATAATTATAAAAATAAATCTTCTACTCAATTACACCAAAATGGTATAACGTTTGGATTCTATTATCATTGCAAATACACGTATCGGCTTTCTGCAATTTATGCGAATAATAGCAATGATATTTAGAACTGATCCCGCTTATACATGTATTAGTAAAATAATTACTTTGATTAATGATCACTTTGGTCTTCATCAATCGTCACAATTAAATGGGTTACTTATAGTGATATCAATTTAAATTGGGTACCGTATTAAGTTTAAAATGGACATTGAAGACTCGCGTGACTAAAGATGTGATTTTCTATAACGCAGAGCGATTAAGTCGTCTCATTAAATGCTTTAAGAGCTTAATTTATTCATATTTACCAACTTATTACATCCGATTAACTAGACCATGTCAGCCCCTCCGAACTGCATCACTGACATAGGGGTAACCGGGTTGAATACGGTATTATCTAGAGATCGGGATCTTTAGGTTATCGAGTGTAATATCAATATCGAACGTGTTCTGTCACGTTTAGTAAGTATTGGAATAGAATACTAATGCGACGGTACCCCGCCCCTATTGATGTAAATGAAGACAGTATATTGATGATCTAATTTACTAATAATAGATAATTTGCCTGGGGTTGATTACTTAATCAATTTTATTTTCCCTGATCAATGTCATGCATGGTACTGTTTTATGTCGAACGTCTTGTTTCCTTATTTCTTGGTCATGTTTTATTTTCACGATATAATTAATAATTGACCCAATTACGTTAGTTCTCTCCCATATATCTGACCAATTTACTATAAAGACGTTTATATATCGGGTCATTTTCTGGTCATTTCTTAATTGATATGATCATTAAAACAGGAGATCTATTATTTGTAGTTCCAAGAAGTTTGTAATATACCTATGTCTAATGCATGAATTTGAATTCCTTCAGAAATTTAGGATATGTACCACGTAAATATACATGGTAATTGCTAACGCAAGCAGTTGCAATTATCAATCTTTGAAATGATTCAACTTCCGACTTAATCCTAACAACAATGAAACGTTTGTTTAGAAATATCGGGTAGAGGCAGAAAATTAAAAAAAAAATTACAAGTACAAATTCTGACATATAAACATTATCAAAAACTTTGGAAAAACTGTTAGTAGAGACAAAAGAGAAATATGTGAAGTCTATAGGTTTTGAATATTCATGAGAATTATCCTTAACAATACAATATTCCCGTACTTTTATGATTTATTCAAACATCAATTTTCATGATATACATATTAGAGTCATTCTGGGAGTATAAAGGAACATAACAGAGATCACCAAGTGAGATTGTTCATCTTATAATGACAGGTCTGGTCAATGTTATTGTCAATTGTAGGGTTGATTGAAGACAAGAAGAAGCTAAGTTGATTAGAGTATCTCTTGTAAATATAATAATATAAACTAAAGGTCTAGACAAGCTGATATAATAAAATTAAATGTATTTATATCAATAGTAAATGAGAATTGAATTGAGTTTTGAGTTGAATAAGTATATAATTCCTATACAAATTACTCTCATCAATAATTATGTCGTTAAAAAGATCCAGTTGTTGATGAAATTCGCAAGTGTCAACAGTTGAATAATCTGGTAAACTGTAAAGATGATTTCAATTTCTCAATTTCTAAATTTAAGTGAAAAAACTGTTATTTACATTCTCGTCATCTGTAATAACTGCAGGTGAAAATGTTCACATAACTCGTAGTAACTAATAATTCCACGTACCATTAGTATCTGTAAGAAGCAAGATCTATCTGGTTGATAATCTGAACCTCTTCCTCAAAGTAAAAAACCATGGCTGGCGAGTCTAATCTTGTAGGGTTCAATAATACAATAATAATACTAACCAATATGGTCGGTTTCCACAATAAAGACTAGAATCTTTCAATTGTTTTGTCAAATTTATAAGTTGGATATGAAAAGAATGTGCATATATAATGAAAAGAGTTTATTTAAAGCATTTTCATTATAGTATCAATCCATAACTGCAAGGAAAGGCACAATTATTTTCCATTTATTGGTGAATTTATACCAATATATATCCTTATCAATGTCACTATTCTGTAATGTGAGATACTTCTTCGGTCAATCATGTCACACTTAATAGTGTGCTCAATAAAGTGATCACTAGAAAAGAAACTTCAGCACATGAAGCCACTGTTGCACAAGATACAAATATATTGATGATCAATAAACCTGTTTACAATATTCAATAAAAATGTAATTATTCTATAGTACGTAACTTCATTATAGATCTTTCACTATTATTAGACAATACAACTTTTCTAGAATTATCTAGTAAACAGGAAACCTGGCGGTAAAGCTTAATATTGTAAGTGTTCCATGTTGAAACAATACAAGTAATTTTTGTTTTATTATTTTAACAAAGTAAAGGTAATAATCAATTTTCTAAAACTGATTTCTTTTTCAGTTTAAACCGCTTGTTGGTATTTAAAGACATATATCGATTAGCTTTAACAAAAGAAGAAAAAGCACGTAATAAACGATCAGATAGAAAATCCTAGTGAGAGAAGTAATGAAAATGAGTTTTTGTTTGCCTCTCTTATATTCATATATTGCAAATGTTATCCATTTGTTATCTTACAAGCAATATGGAATTTGTTATACGTCCACATTGACGTATATTGTTGTTGCCAATATCCGTCGGTCCGTCCACATTTCTTGTGAGCACTATTGCTGCCCTTGACTTAGTAAATTTGTTTGTAAGCACAATATCCGAGTTTAATGACATTTTGTGTGATCATTTAAAATGATGAGATCTTAGTCCGATTATTTATTTTTAATTTTCTTTTAATAAATAACTACAATCTATAATGAAAGATCTTTAAAATAGTAAAATTCACATTTAAGCCACTAAAGACTGTTCTTGTTTCTTACAGCCTGAAGTGGGCGTATGTAACCTTACCTGGCAAAATATCTTTTAAATATGGGTAATATGCAGAGGATCATAAAAGAGTGCTATGTCATACCCTCTTTATGAAATGGGTGGCCGGATTAATTATTTAATCCTGCAACGAATTTTATAAATTTCATATTACATAAGCACGAGTGAAAAATTCTATTTTACACACAACTATTAATAAACACATATTTCCCTTAATTTTATTTTCTATATTTTGAGGTCAGCCTTCTTACATCTATCTATATAATGTCCTTCACCGGAACAAAAAAGAAAGAAAACAATCATGTGATTACATGACACATAAATTGTGTTATTTGGAACGATTCCATGTCATGATGTTCTGTTAACATGGTGCATCAATAGATGACCAAATTTGCATAGTCATTAACCAGATCATATCGTTTTTATGAACCTGTATTATTAACTCGAGAACATAACTGTTGTGTGATTTAAAGGGGTCACCTATCAATGGACATTTCACATTATGTGACAGAGTAAAATAATTTTCTGATCATTTCTTAATTGATATGATCATTAAAACACGAGATCTATCATTTATGATTTCATGAAGTTGGTCAGAACCTGACCTATTATATATTTGACGCGTGTTTACAAAGTCAAGGGCAATACCTCAAAAAATGTTCATCAAAAATATCTCTTGTTAGAACTTATCCGAGATCTTATCAATTCCAATGATCACAACAAGTTTCATCAGAATTGGTTGAAAACTGTAGCTTTTATTGTGCTCACAAACAAATTTTAACGCGTTTTTCGTAAGTTAATGGCATTAACTCAAAAACATTTCATCGAAAATGCGTCAAGTTAGAACTTGTCCGAGATCTTATGAATTTCAATGATCACACCAAGTTTCATCAGAATCGGTTGAAAACTGTAGCTTCTATTGTGCTCACGAACAAATTTTAACGCGTTTTTACAAAGTCAAGGGCAATAACTCGAAAACCGTTCATCAAAATTGCATCAAGTTAGAACTTGTCCGAGATCTTATCAATTCCAATGATCACAACAAGTTTCATCAGAATCGGTTGAAAACTGTAGCGTCAATCCTGCTCACAAACTATATTTAGAAAATTTCGACGCATTTTAACAAAGTCAAGGGCAATAACTCAAAAACCGTTCATCGAAAATGCGTCAAGTTAGAACTTGTCCGAGATCTTATTAATTCCAATGATCACACCAAGTTTCATCAGAATCGGTTGAAAACTGTAGCTTTAATCCTGCTCACAAACTATTTTTAACAAATTTTGACGCGTTTTTACAAAGTCAAGGGCAATAACTCAAAAACCGTTCATTGAAAATACGTCAAATTAGAACTTGTCCGAGATCTTATCAATTCCAATGATCACACCAAGTTTCATCAGAATCGGTTGAAAACTGTAGCGTCAATCCTGCTCACAAACTATTTTTAACAAATTTCAACACGTTTTAACAAAGTTAAGGGCAATAGCTCAAAAACCGTTCATCGAAAATGCGTCAAGTTAGAACTTGTCCGAGATCTTATCAATTCCAATGATCACACCAAGTTTCCTCAGAATCGGTTGACAACTGTAGCTTCAATCCTGCTCACGAACTATTTTTAACAAATTTTGACGCGTTTTAACAAAGTCAAGGGCAATAACTCAAAAACCGTTCATCGAAAATGCGTCAAGTTAGAACTTGTCCGAGATCTTATCAATTCTAATGATCACACCAAGTTTCATCAGAATCGGATGAAAACTGTAGCTTCATTCCTGCTCACGAACTAGTTTTTAACAAATTTCAAGGCGTTCTAAGTCAAGGGCAATATCTCAAAAACCGTTCATCGAAAATATGTCAAATTCGAACTTGACCGAGATCTTATCAATCTAAAGCATCACACAAAGTTTCATCAAAATCAGATAAAACTGTAGTCTCACAATAATTGTTGACGGACGGACCGACGGACAGGGGCGACGACAATATACGACCACATATTCATGTGGGCGTATAAAAAAATGAATGGACACTTCATATTAGCTGATATAAGCAAAATCATTTTGCACAACACTTCTCTTCACACCAGTTATACCTGTGAGTATTCTTTATACCAAGAATTTATATAAATACAAAAGTTGGTATTCAATATTTTTATGTTTTTATGTTTATAACAGATCCACGTCTTCACATATGATCATGCGTCTCTAACCATTGTTAATGTTCAATGAAATATAGAAATAACAGTCCATGCATAATATATTGACGACAAAAGTTATTGTTTAGCGGTTTACTTTGTAATCTAGAAATCATAACTGTTATGTAATACTGAATAATTAAATGTTTATCAGTCACAAAAATAAAATATGTTCACTTGTAGATAGAAATATTGAAACAGAACCTGAAACTCAATCAACCTTTCAGGCTATGAGATCTTCAAACTATTATGTAAATAATTATGACGTACGGAACGATGTAATGGTAGCTTGTTTCTATATGCAAATCTAAAGTATGATTGATACTCTCTGTACTCTGAATATTGTTTATGGAAAAATAAAGATTTGATTATATCGGTGTTTGGCGTCAACAGGATATGAACTTTCAATCAATATAACACCTTTCAAAAGAACAATATTTGGAAGTATATTTGGTTAGAGCTTACACATATCATAATATACTATCATCTTCTAAAGATCATTGTTCTATGTTCAACATTTATTTTACCAGTATGGAGGAAACTAAAACTGTTCTACTTTCCGGACAATGTTTGTTGTTTTAGTGAGATTATTTGAGTCTATAAATATATCCAGTATCTTATTCTACCTCCACCATCGATATTACACCAGATCCCTGTTTTCATTCCAATCAATGTTGACTTATCACAACTTGCTCCATCTTTTCTTCACCAATAACAATGGAAATTTTGATGAACAGGAAATGAAAGTGTTTTTGTGAATATCTCAGTAATCTTGATTCGCAAATCTTTCTATCTTCCTTCTATTCGATTTCACGTTAACAAACATAATATACTGATCACAATATTGACTCAAACTGCAGTTTCAATTCGTGCTTCAGGGTAAGTTTACTTTGTGAAATACGATTTTGTTTTCTTAAATACTGTCAATTTTTCACAAAAATAAAAAATTTAGTATAAAATGTCGATACGATACAACAACACTAGCCAATTAAGGTTTCAACTAGAGAGTTCAGAGATTTATTTGAAGTCAATAAGTAAAATTTGATTTATTAAGTAACAAAATTAAGAACATCACTGATTTTAAGACTAAAGCGTCCTACTTGGATTTGCTTCTAAAAATTGTTTACGACCACGATCCTTGTGTCAGACAATTTGACAAACGTGACTTTCCATTCATAGCCAATAACATACCACAATCACCAGCTTATGGAGTACACAACTCATCCGCTATGCTAGGGTTTGTTCTCTTTATGGGGATTTCCTAGTTAGAAATCGAGTATTAACTTTGAAATTGCTAAAACAAGGTTACTTGTCACACAAACGTCACACTATTTAGCTGTTTCTGGAATTTAGGCTGATTTGTTTGGTTAGGCATGAATTGATCTGGTTGTATCCCACGGTTTTTACCATTGTGGTAGTCCAATACTACACAACTTCTACTCTCGATTTTGCCATACTTTTGAAGAGATTGTAATTAACAGAATTGTCTTGCTTGTGTGGATTTTTTATTTTCCTGGATTTGCTGGACAGGAAAAACATTTTCAGGTTTTTGAATAAATAAAACACAGAATAAATGGAAATAATAGAGATACTCGTCAGCTCTTATCTTTATATCTAGGTAGGTTTTGGCATTACATCCATTGGAAAATGTCTTATGTGAATAGTAGTGTACTTTTGTCCAAGAAACAATGAGTTATATTATTGTCATTTACTGAAATTCATTCTTACACAAAAACATGAGAAAGAACATCATAAAATCAAGAAGATATATTGTTTCTTTCTACAACATTGATCATTTGAAAGACTAGTCTGGAATCAAATTGTAACATTGATGCTATTTTTTCTTGGGAATTGTTTTATTTACTGAAGTAAAACGAACGTCTACACCAAAAACAAGAATTTTACCACCAACGTTTACTAAGGTGCCTGTTTAAATATTCATCTCAAAGATCAAAGTTAACTGCTCTTAGAATGGTAGACTGTAGACTACAGAAAATTAAAGAATCGATTTCTTGGGTGTGAAAAAGCTTTTTTCCCCCCAGGAAGTTACCTTTGACACTTTGTCAGAGCTAACCTTGGTCCTGGTTTTGGCCACCAATATAATATACTGTTTTTTTTTGTTTTTTGTAGACTGGCACTATGTTTCGTAATTATTAACAATGTTGCGTTCGGAAGAACATACATGTATACTAGGACGTTAATTTGGTAGTGATGAGGATCTAAATTTTATCTCAAACGTTGTTAATCAGGAAATGGGGAGGAAATTTATGTTGATATGAAACTTCCTCCAACCAGTCCATTTTCCAGTCTGATCTGAAAATGGTTTTTATAAAGTTTCCAACAGCATGACGAGATCAGGCAAGACATTTGCTACATGTGTCAGATATTACTACCTATATTGCGAAATGTTGTCCCTTCAAAAAAAATCATAATTATGGAGGGAATCATGGCATTATCTGGAATGGTTCCGATCAAAGTTTTACATTATCATTTGTATGTCGGATGCAACACTCCATACATTCATTTGTTTAAATATGGTCACTGACTTATTTTTATCTATCTGTCTTAAATTGGTCGAACCGCATTGCCGTTTTATTTGTCTCGAGTGAAAATACTGTCAGGTGCGGTTAATTTCCTTTACTCTTTGGGTGTTTCCTTTCTAGTCCAAAGACCTAGTTGACACTAAATGTCTGGTGAAAACCACAGGCGCTTTGGTCGAGAAATGCTCCATACGACTTGGCATCTATTCGACATTCCATTCTTACTAAAAGTATTTTCAGTAAAGATGGAATGTCGGAGAGGGGGTCAAGTAGTTTGGGGAATTTTTTCGACCCAAGCGCCCGTGGTGAAAATATTTGCTGGCTTGACAAAGTCAACATACCATTCAATAATAGATCATAGTCCATCGCTTAAAATCTGAAACCAGCTTTTGTAGGACCGGTTATTATTCTATCCAGATAAATCTATACCGTATTGAGAGAAGTTTCTAATGAGTGTTTGGTTAAGGAGTGATTAAACCAAACTACAAGAAGTACTATAAGTTGTAGGGAGCAGATAAGTGTATCAGTATATTATATCAGGCAGTAGAGGCTATTACAATAGATCAATTTATTGACAGTCAAGACACTGACCAGTACTTTATAATTGACCACTGTTTTATTTATAATAATTGTTCACTTTATTAAAGTAGAAAAGATTCGCAAATTGTACATAACTACTTATACAATAAATACTGATGTAAATACAATACAAACTACAGCCATGTTCATTCTCTATTAAAGATGGAGTCTTGGCGAAGCCTTTGTGTGGTTGATTGACAAACTAATGTTTGGATTAACCACTAGAAAGGCCAATTAATCTATGGATAAGCTCTTTTAATCTCTTTTGGACTACTTTTAATCAAGAAAACCCATCTTTAAGCTACTTAACCTGATACTTTTGATCCAATTCAATTTACAAATCTTCTGTCACCGATACATCAATAACTAATAAAACATTAGTAATGTGTCGAAACGTTGAGAAATGTATTGTGAACAGTCGACTGTTAAACTGACTAGCAAACTGTATTGGTGAAATATGAGTAAATCAGTAATAGAAAGAATAATGCCTTTCGGTTCCATAATTTATAAATTCACATTTAAGTAATCACATGCTGTCCAGATATAGATGCCGATTGAAAATGATTATCATCTGTAAAATGTACTACTCCATTTTCACACTCACGCTTCCTGATGGTTTAAAAGACGAAAGCTGGCCTTGATCAATAATTACTGCAGAAGGTCAACCAATTCAAAGGTAGTATTCGAATAGTTATGACCAGTTACAGAGGATAATATTGTATCATTGGATGTTAATGACTTAAATAACAGACCACTTACCATTCAAATGCATGGTTAAATTTCTTCCAATATTGGAAAATGATTTTGGTCAGACTCAATAGTTGCTTCCCCTTTATCAGAGAAAGACACAGTAGTTAATCAGACAAACTATTTATTACTTAAATGAAATGAAAGTTTGTGCCGTGCAGCTATTCACAAAGAGGGCTAGCCGAACCTTGGATCTTTAAGTAAGGCTAGAAGCGTGACCAACAACACCATTTTAATTTGTTTATATATTTGGTTTTGGTTGAAAAAGGTTGCAGCATGGTCACTTAAAATTTTTCGACAAGCAACTGATTCAACCTTTTTTAACGCTGTATGATTAAAGAAGGCTGGAAAAGAAAGATCAGACCTGAATGATATATCCAAGTCTAAGAGGTAACGGATAACGGATACAATGTTTAAAACCAAAATTTGGCTGCTGCTTGAATTCAAAGAGGCGTGGGGACAAGCAACAACTCTCAAGAAAATGCTCAGTGGAGCACAATAACTACAAGTATGCTTTAATATTGTAACTTGATAAGCGTAATCTAGCTTCCGATTTGCTATTACAATGTGCTTTGAAGGGAGATTCTGCTTTTAATTCAATTTTTGTGAGTTCTAGAATGCAATACTTTAAACTGCATGCCATCAGGTAGAGGAATATGTTTCTACCGATGGTGAAAGTTTCAAACTATAAATGTCACAAACAGTTCAAGTATTCCTCTATGTATATAATCATTTCTAATCCCGTAAGCTCAAAATTTGGATTTTGATTGGAAGAAAGCTAGTCCGAACATGTGGTCCACACAGTCAGTTCGCATGGTTGCTTGGTCGCCAAGGAAACTTGTAAAAACTATAAAAAAAAGGGTTTAGATATAATAGTACGCACATAAGGTTGTTCCTGTTTAAATTAACTCTTCCTTTAAATCGTGACAATAAGCAACAGGTTACTTTATATGAATCCTGTGGAACAAATAATCGATTTTTAAAACGCTTCAATAGCTAACAGCAGAATTTTCCCTGTCATGTTTCCGGAATTAATGTGCGTGTAAAAATTAACTCGCTTCCGGTTCCAAGTACAAATATATCTGAAAGAACTCTGTTGAACTGTAAATTATCTGAAAACTTTTGGGAAAAACTTTTGTGAGATCATCCCATTCCATTAGTTCAATTTGACATGGTATCTTTCATTAATGAAAATTTAAAGATGCCAGCTAATTATGAATGAGTTTCAAACATCCCCTGTCTATTTGAACCGTGAAAATCTAATAACAACATCCCGTTTGATTTGGGTTGTAGTCGACTGCATGTCAAGCTAGCTCTTCTCTTCTGTATTCATTGAGGAAAGCCAGAGAAATTAAAATTACTTTGCACAAGATGAAAATCGTTGATTTTCATTAAGTTCCTTTATATAGGGTACTCTTTCATAAGTTTAAATTTACAGAACGGAATCTTATGTTATTTTTCGCTTCAACCTAGTCACTTTCAAATTCCTATATGAAAACAATATGATTCTATTAATGAAATAAAAGAATGGAATAGGGTGAAGTAATAAAAAAAATTCCCAACTCAAATCGCAGATCTGACACAGTTAAGATTCTTAATTAACGTCACGTCACCGTTACAATCCGATTCCGTCATTCATTTCAAAATACTTTTGTTTTAGACTTTAAGATGAATTTCTACTGAACAAGCAAGAAACGTAAAAATTAAATTTCTGAAAATTGTAAATATTTTTTTTACATTCTAATGTGTTGATTTTTTTAAAGAGTTACCTTATATATTATTTATTAGAACCATTTAGTCGAGTGTTCAGTTTCAAGAATGTCAAAGAACATTACATTTCATGACATAGCATTATTTTACGTTGTCCGCCATTTTCTATTGAAGCACTTTTATTTCAATTCTACTTGCGCAAGGGAGTTATTCTGCTATATACATTGTACGTTTACTAAGACCGTTGTTGCTAATACGATATATATGTAAAGCAGTAAGATTACAGAGATTGTATGGTTTGAAGTATAAATATTTGTCAGTTGGTGGTAAAAAGAAATAATGTTCATTGTCTGCGCCAGTATTTACTAAATGAAGAATAAATACTTTCCATGTCATTGATTACCACTAAAATATATTGATCTTCTAATAAGTCAATTTGTACAACATGTTTATTTTAAGATTAAAGGGAATTTCTGTATGATAAAAACTAGTAGAAACGCATTTTATGAAATAAATATAAAGATATTAGATATTCGGCTCCAAGATACGGTATTACCCACAATCGATACTTATCGTCACCTCTTGTGAAAACATCTCCCTTTTCAATAAAAACAACTTTAGTTGCCAGAGAACATTGCACAATTCCCTCTGAGAAGAGTATATCGAATGAAACATTACCGTTGACGTACAATTCGTCTCGAAGTCCATCAAAAATAATCAATTAAACTAGTACCGAAGTTCTATGCATTGACTTAAAGGGACCATTGCGCTATTATGGGATTGATTTGAGTGTTGAATATATGTAAATAGACCTCAGAAGCACTAGAAATGTAAGAAAATCACAAAATTCGTTAAAAAATACTTAAAACTAGAAAATTTACTTACTAGTTCTATTCCTATTATATGTCTTTTCTATCATAGAGTATCTTAAAATGATCAGTCGTCATTTTAACATTAAAACGCAGATAATTCTGGACACAATGATTTAAAGGCTCAAATTTCGACGGTGAGCTGTGAACACAATTACTGATTGGCTTAGCTAAACAAATTCCCGTTTCTAAAACTCTGGTACAAAAGTCCCTTTAACATGGAAGCAATAGGGCAATGTTTCATCCTTTGAGGTACACCACCTTTAAAATTTCCTTGGGCTACCAATAGAGTGAAATATCAATGATTACAATTCTTTTTACACACCGTACTAATACATAATTCTTCTTTTTCTTCCAATTCACATACGTTTCTAAGACATGTAGAGGAAATAACGTGCTTTATTGAATGACAAGTAAGCTACTTGATAGAGAAAGTTTAATAAGTTACTGCTAGTTTCAATATTTTCCTATCACATTACGGCTTGTTAGAAAGTGGCGAGTTTGTGTATTTGGTAGACAGCCCGAGGAAGGATTGTTTGATTTGATGCTATGATTGGTAGTAAGATATGAAGTCTATGTATGAAGGTATTATAATCAGACCAATGTTCATGCCGGTGTCAATATGGTCTAATATTTACCAAGTGCTTCATATAATCTACAGCAAATACAACCCATCTACTTCTACAACTCAGCTCAACAAAATCTTGTCAACTGCAGCATAGAAATTTGATCAATTCAGATCTAGAGACTCTTCATGGATCTTCGATTTTTGAAGAAAACGGCGTCATTTGTTTATACAAGTCAATAGAGAGTGAAGATAGAATAAAAATGTGAAAAGTCGTGAATCAAGATGTTTTGATACTGAAATCTCATTACTTACTCAATTCTAGCAAGTAAGTTAACTTTTCTGTCATAAAACTCTCAACCTTTTGCAAGTTTTCAAATTCAAATGTAATTAAAATTATGTGATCCGGATCGATATTTCTATAATTAAACTCATCATTATTACTTTGTACATGTATTCATTGTTAATTCTAATTAATCATTGATCATATTATATGTCTATATTATGGAGATAAGATTGTACGAACCTAAATGCCATGACATGGCAGTTGACACCAACCGGCAACATGAATTATTTCTGCAATATTGTCACCCAGTCTATATTTTCTTACCACCGTTGGGCGGCATCAACAAGGGGTCAATTTTATCGTTTGAATGGGCTGCATTTGTCATATTGACATTTAAACCATTTCGACTTCCTTTCTGACGTCTGTGACGTATTTAAAACAAATGATACTCCATATAATCTGATACTCTTAGGAAAATATCTCTTTTTAATATCCTTAGACTCATTTATTCGATTTGGGTTTCTTATATAATGAAATTTAAATTAAAATATAGTCAGCTATATAGAAACTATGGTTCATTTGACAAGAAAGCCTCATTAAAATTGAAGTGATTACATCTGAAAATAGTTACCAACACATGTATAAAGGTGTAGAACGTAGCTAGATAATACTTCGTTAATAGACTAGCTTTTGAAAGGGTCACACTATCGTGCGATCATCAAGCGCAGCCGGTGGTTGAATTTTTCTGCAATCCTGCTAGGATCGATTCAGACTAATAAAATTTCTAAGCACGATCCGTTGCGCTGTTACGATGCAGTACGATGATCCCGAATAACAATTGATCGTGTTGATCTATTTGAACCGCTCTAACTTTTTTTAAACTGAAGTTCAATGTTCGCCAACAGTTTATCCGCGTTGTTTATGAAATTAGATTGATTTTGAAATCAGAATATTGTTGGAAATTTGCATTACTTTACATAGTTACATTCCTCGTCAATTTGTTATAAGATGAAGGGGATAATTTGAAGAACTGAAAGGAAATGCGATCAAAAGATTGAGATTTGCTGATCAGCTGATGTATGTCTGTATTTCTCTAGGCTACCAGCAGCAATGTCGATTAATATAGATCGTCTTCAATCAATTTGTAAGAACTGATTTCTAAGAAAGTTTTTCATGTTTGCTTTTACTATTTTCTATCAATAAAAGGCTTTATCTATAGTTTTCTCACATATAAAACTGTTTAGATCCATTGTCAGAACGAACAAGTGGAAATAGATTTGTGACTAGAAGCCCTCTTGAACCATTGTTATCGTTAAAAATTATTATGTCGGAAAGTAAATAAATAAGTAAATATCGAAACAAGCAAATTGAGTTAAAACCAATTCACTTTCTAAGATATACCATTTTCGCATCTCTGAGGTGTCGTTTCCTTTTCGCTCGCAAACATAATGTAAAAGCATACGATTTGATCATCCATCATAATCATTAATACGACATTGTTGCCAGCAGAAATACCCTTACATTTTACTTTTTCTATATGAGATTTTATAACAGTAGTTGTTAGATTGCAGATGGGGACCGAAAATGCTTCAAATGGATTATTTACCTACCAACATTTATCCTCAAAATATTGTGAAGACTATTTCCGGTGAACTTATACAATTTCCGGTTAGTGGATAGTAGTAATCTAAGTAATGTGTTTTACTATTTGTTAGTATAAAATACAATCAACCCGGCATCTCGGTGAACAGAGGTCATTATTATTTCAATCTGAAAGTCTTTTTAACGAGGCTATCGATAAAAACAATGATTGATAGAGTTCAAAATTGTTTTATTTAGATGACCTCGAAATCACCTGATGAACATGCATATTCGTTTTTGTTCATTTTCTAATAATAGGTTCACATTTCACACTATTAATGCCTTCTGTTCTGTTTGAAATCAGATCGCACAACGATACCAAAGCTAAAAGAAGAAGGGACTGGAATATCATCGACAAAGAATATATAAATACCCTAACCCTGTAGACCGGATCCGGCTTTTCCAAACTTATTCAGAGACTCCCACTAGTAAGGCTCATTTTACCTCGACTTTACTGATAAGGAAACTCGTTTCTATTGTGAAGGCTATGCTCTGGAACATTCTTGTGGGTGGGACGAAAATATCACGTGATCGTTTCTTAACATTTTGTAATTTGCATTTTCGTCATATGAACCATGTTGCCATGTGGTTTCTTTTTCAGTCATCAACTTGTTTGGAAAATTGTTTAATAACCTAATGTTATATTTGTCCGGTTCTGATACCGCGTTGTTCTCTCAAGGAACTATTAAATAACTAGGACAGTAGTGTTGTTGACAACAGAGTTGTTGTTTTCTATCTTAAAATCCAACAGGGATTTCCTCTAATTGCGATGATCGGTTTTAATGATTAGTTTAGATGGATAGGGAATAATTGTCAAATAAGTTCAGACATAATCCATCATAATTAGTTCTCTTGACAGTTTCAAAATTCATTTCAACTATTGCAGATATATTCTACGAGCAATTGAAAGATACATTAACACTGGCCTTTTGCATGGATGAAACCAAGTGACGAATCAGTAACAAACTATGTGATAGTAGTAGGTCGCATCATTAGTAACAAACTATGTGATAGTAGTAGGTCGAATCAGTAACAAACTATGTTATAGTAGTAGGTCGAATCAGTAACAAACTATGTGATAGTAGTAGGTCGAATCAGTAACAAACTATGTGATAGTAGTAGGTCGAATCAGTAACACACTATGTTATAGTAGTAGGTCAAATCAGTAACAAACTATGTTATAGTAGTAGGTCGAATCAGTAACAAACTATGTGATAGTAGTAGGTCGAATCAGTAACAAACTATGTTATAGTAGTAGGTCGAATCAGTAACAAACTATGTGATAGTAGCAGGTCGAATCAGTAACAAACTATGTGATAGTAGTAGGTCGAATCAGTAACACACTATGTTATAGTAGTAGGTCAAATCAGTAACAAACTATGTTATAGTAGTAGGTCAAATCAGTAACAAACTATGTTATAGTAGTAGGTCAAATCAGTAACAAACTATGTTATAGTAGTAGGTCGAATCAGTAACAAACTATGTGATAGTAGTAGGTCGAATCAGTAACAAACTATGTGATAGTAGTAGGTCGAATCAGTAACACACTATGTGATAGTAGTAGGTCGAATCAGTAACACACTATGTTATAGTAGTAGGTCGAATCAGTAACAAACTATGTGATAGTAGTAGGTCGAATCAGTAACAAACTATGTGAGAGTAGTAGGCCGAATCAGTAACAAACTATGTGATAGTAGTAGGCCGAATCAGTAACAAACTATGTGATAGTAGTAGGCTGAATCAGTAACAAACTATGTGATAGTAGTAGGTCGAATCAGTAACAAACTATGTGATAGTAGTAGGTCGAATCAGTAACAAACTATGTGATAGTAGTAGGTCGAATTAGTAACAAACTATGTGATAGTAGTAGGTCGAATCAGTAACAAACTATGTGATAGTAGTAGGTCGAATCAGTAACAAACTATGTGATAGTAGTAGGCCGAATCAGTAACAAACTATGTGATAGTAGTAGGTCGAATCAGTAACAAACTATGTGATAGTAGTAGGTCGGATCAGTAACACACTATGTGATAGTAGTAGGTCGGATCAGTAACAAACTATGTGATAGCAGTAGTTCGAATAAGTAACAAACTATGTGATAGTAGTAGGTCGAATCAGTAACAAACTATGTGATAGTAGTAGGTCGAATCAGTAACACACTATGTGATAGTAGTAGGTCGAATTAGTAACAAACTATGTGATAGTAGTAGGTCGAATCAGTAACAAACTATGTGATAGTAGTAGGTCGAATCAGTAACAAACTATGTTATAGTAGTAGGTCAAATCAGTAACACACTATGTGATAGTAGTAGGTCGAATCAGTAACAAACTATGTTATAGTAGTAGGTCAAATCAGTAACACACTATGTGATAGTAGTAGGTCGAATTAGTAACAAACTATGTGATAGTAGTAGGTCGAATCAGTAACACACTATGTGATAGTAGTAGGTCGCATCAGTAACAAACTATGTTATAGTAGTAGGTCGAATCAGTAACAAACTATGTTATAGTAGTAGGTCAAATCAGTAACAAATTATGTTATAGTAGAAGTCGGTAAATGTTTTCTTTGTTATGGAAATAAGTTTGAATCGAGCCATGCTTTTGCAGTAGAAAATTGAATTTCTGGAACATGAAAGTAT
Source organism: Lottia gigantea (assembly GCF_000327385.1). NCBI lineage: Eukaryota > Metazoa > Mollusca > Gastropoda > Lottiidae > Lottia > Lottia gigantea. The sequence goes on from NW_008710508.1 coordinate 325,984, forward strand.
AAAAAGGTTCTTCCAAGAACTTTAAGGACTTTTTCTGTTGCATATAATATAACAATATATCTATCCACACTAATTTGTCAAGCATTTACCAATATCGGAACCCATAAGTCAAGTGGCTTACAACATTATTGAGGTAGACATGAAACTCTAAAAACCGAAAAATAAATGTAAATAAATTTGTATTTATCAATGGTTTTAAAGGCTCAATTAGTAATAATATTGAAATCACTTGATAATACGTTATGTATTCAATAAGTCGTCCATAACTCTTTTATACCTTTGTATGTCGTCTTAGTTAGGTTGTCGATTCGCATGATGCCATGGTTCTGACTGCTTTAATATTTAGATTTCGATAACAACTGTGGCAGATTGATTTATGTTTGGGAAACGACTGTGTGTACAGGCTTGGTCCAGTGCGTCATTGTTATCAATCCATTTCGTGGTTAACTTCATTCCAAGTGACCATTTATATTCAAGTCAGTCTACTGAATGAATTGTTACATTGGAATTGTTTTAGAGATAAAATACTAATGTAGCTCTAACAGTTTTAATTACTATCCATTGTTAAAAGAAATTGTTATGGTGTCTGTAGTCAATGAGACATTTAGTTGTAGTATCATCAAGATGATTTCATGTTTGATAAATGTATTTCTTCTAAAAAATGTTAATTTTCTAACTAATGTTGCGTCGCAATCAGTTGTTCTAAATTTTATATATTATTTTCCTCAAACATGTAACATTTCTTTGGCATTGGATCAGTTTATGTCAAATCCGAAATAATCGTTTCTTCCGATATTTTAGATGTTGGTCTATCTTTCACGACCTGTTGCTTCTCCTCTAAAAGACACAATGTATTACTAGAAATGAGGTAAATGTGCAAGCCTCAAGTTACTCTGCTTCCACAATATGCCACAAGTTGTTTATTGTGAAATATCCTTTGGATAAACATATCACTAACATGAAATCAGAACAAAGGATCTAGACCAAATATATTTTTTAAAATTCGGTCAGATTGATGAGCAGAAAAAAACGGTCAATAATAACGTTGGCCGACAAATACATCTCAGGGCACATGTACCAACGGAAGTTCTCCTTTGAATTGTGCATTGTAACCATATACTGGCTGGATACTTTAATGACGTGTATTAACCATATGGAGCAATCGTCAACAACACACAAAATCATTAACCCATGTTAACGTCGATTAACACCCCGGAAAGAGACCTTCGAAATAACAGACATATACGATTCTTAACAATTCTTCCGGAAGTCGTGTATATTAGATAGGAATAAACAGTGACACAGTGGCGGCGCCAAAGGTGAGCCAAATAAAAAATATTATTTAATATGCATTATTTCATTGTAAAAAATGCAATATTGTCAAAAAGGCACCCCTTAGAATGGTATCGAAAAAAAATTGGGTGGTAGCCCCGCCAATCCAAAGTTCTGCAGCCGCTACTATTAAAAGTACATTAGTTACACGTAAACCCTTTTTCAGATGATTCATGACGATAACCGAGAAAGTGAATGATTAATTGATAAAAAAAATATTCATCATAAGGTTGTACAAAATAAGCAAATGAGGTTTTCATAATGAAATTAGAGTTTTTGCTTTAAAAGAGTCATTTTAAGTGATTGATCAGCAACAATTTAAGTTGAATTTAACATGCTATATGGACATAAACTGTATGACATATGTAATGAAAGTTGGTATAAAAAGAGAAGGTTTCATCTAGAACTGAATATGTTTGCAATTAATGGAGGATTAATTGATTTTGTTACTTATCTGTCTATTAGTATCTCGCTTATTTTTTTCGTTGGACTTTTTTTACATATTCCACATTCTAGGCTTTAAGTTTATTTTTGTAATAGTTGCTTTCCTTGTTCGCCAAAACTGTTGGTTGTACTCAATAAAAAAATAACTATGTTCTGATATAGTTGATTTCGGTTATCAAAATTCTACAAATTTACAATTTCAAGCCAGTCAGATGTGCCAGTCAAGCAACAAATACCTGCTTCAAGCATGTCCAGAGAATGAGTGTGTGTATAAAAATTGCTAACACCGACTACTTCGTGAACGTTACTTATTATAATATGTAGTGTTATAGCATGTATACCATTGTTCCATGCAGCAAGTTAATTTTAGGTCAGCATTTGTTTTATGTCGTTGAACTTGTTTGCATTTACAAATCAAACACAGATACCTATAATTAAATGGATATAAATATAGAATGTCAATAGAATAAATAGATAATTAATATGAAAAATAAATACTCATTAGGTTGTCTACCATTTCTTTCTATTTATCTTACATCTTTCAGAAAATACAGCTTCAGTCCAATCCAGTGCTGCGAATAAATGTTTTCGAATAATTGTGTATATTATAAAGCCTACCTTAGGACGGTCTGTAATTGTTTTCTACTGCTTGAGGCATACTTGATGATATGATAATCTTATTACTTAGCATGTCAAAATGTTTCCATCCTTGATGTCAATAGCATACTTCTTGTTTATTTCGATTTAATGTCTAGAATGACCTCGAGGGTTTGTTTGTCGTTCCTTATTTATCGGTTTTTACAATGTAACAGAAGACAACAATTAAGACATTATGACATTGCTTGTTTTAGGTGAATAATTTATGACACAAATGCATATAGCCTAAGACTAATTCCTACGTAACACTTAAAAAATGCTATGATTTTGAACTGATCACATTGTTTGGACGGGGCTTCAAATGTTTTACAACATTCGTTTTTTCTTTAAGTGAAATGGACATTGTCGAGAAAAAAAGACAATTGCAGAAGTTATTTTTAAATTAACAGCAACCATATAAACTACATCAAGTATTACTAATAAATTTCACTGCTGTCAATATCATTACTACCAGGAAATTTTCTGACAAATACCATTTTTGGAATATCCTGATTTGACCTTACCACCATCATCGATGTGAAAATAATGTATCCATCCTAGTAATTTAGGTGGTACTATAATAATTGGTATTGTAATAAATATTTAATGATAACGGTAATTTAAGTCAGCATAATTATAACAATCATAATGTAACACCTATAATTACTCTACTTTTAAGGTAATTAACTTCTGATTTCCTCCAATTGAAATATTCTGTAGCTAATATTGAGGACATTTCATGTAACTTAATAAGGTACTGAGTTGTAAACTATTTTTGTTTTCTAATTATTTTAAAGGATTACTTTGCGAAAGCATTATGTTTCAAGAGACGCTCTGGAAAGTTAAGTTTGCATTTTTAATTTGTTAAATTGCTTTGAGCAATATTGTGTATGTTATAACAATTTTAAGAGTTACTAAAGGAAATTGAAACAGGTGGAATAATTTCTTCAGACAAATTAAACTTTTGTCTACATATGAACATCTTCGTGCAATAACAGATTAGGGAAAAACAGAATGTTTTCAGCATTTTTATCACTTGGGTCAAGTAGGGTTTCATTCTGTCCAAATCGACCTATTCTAATACATATTAAATCCACATCGTGTTTTAAAATTGAATTTTCTTAACTGTACCGATGAAAAGGAGTTTACAAGTTGAAATACAGAAAGTGTTCAAGTATATTAGATCTGACGACTATTGCTTGAAGGTTGAATCTAATCATTTCTCAAACTACAGGCTGGGTATATCTGATTGAATTTACAAGTTAATGAGATATCTAGATTTATATTCGAAATTCTATTTATTAGGAGTCATTTGCTGGTGAACTCCCAGGTCAATTATTACAAACGACATTGGACCGTGGTCAACTCTAACCTCAAATTAATATGCTGATTATTATACTGATAAAATAATGATATTAGGTTGTTAGTCACCAAATGTATTTATATTTATTACTACCATAATATAATCACCGTTAATAATAATTCATTTATTTCTATTTTATAATTCTTGTTTATGTTCTGTATTTATGTATACTTAAACCCAGACTTCAAAGACATTCATACAATTCCATCTAAATTACGTTTTTAAAAATTTATCAATGTATCTGACATTCTGATTAGAATTAAATTTAAAATTGTCTTGTAGCTCTGAACCAATTTAAGTTTTCATTCGGGAGGTATGGTGTAGAAATTGTAATTACATCAGAGACATAAATATATTTGGTTGTGGCCTGTAGGGGACAGTAACATTTATTGAAAATCCTGCCATAGTTTACCCAGGGAATATTCTGTTCATTTGATATAAATTTTTCCTAGACAGTTAATTAGAAAGAAATATAATAAGAAGACTTGGATTGATACAGTTTCTCTCGGCCTTTAGGTAAATTAAGCCTTCGATAGATTAAAGGGTTCTCAAAGAGATTTTGAATTACTTGGCTTGACGTTTAATATTTTTTCAGATTTTCGTGTTATCACTTAACTTTCTCAAACATAGGAATCGCATTACTTAAATACTTGCTGTATGAATATGCCATCGTGTCGAATGGCGATATCGGCAATTAGAATAGAAAAGGGATGTAGAATTGGCGGAGCCCAGCTTAGTTGCACTTAAAAATCTAATTTATTTTAGTTTCCCTGCCTGTACGAACTGATGGCATGACCCCACAACGGAACTGGTAATGCAACTAGTATTAAAGCATAAGTGTCAGAATTATCCCCAGAAGGTTCATGAGTTAGGGACTATATCCATGTCGCATTATTACGATCAATTGGCAAATAATTGTGAATTGCCGGAGGTAGAAAGCCTCGCCCAAGAAACTCTGGATTCAAAAATGCCGTAGTTAATTCGTAAACAAATTCGTAATGCATTCATCGGTATCGTAACTGAATCGTAATAAATTTGCTAGTCATTCATAACTCATTTGTGGAATCCAATAATACAGCTGTTCGACATATTCGTAGCTGATTCGTAATCGATTCGAACTTCGAGCAGTATTCATAATAGCTTTTTGAAAATCGTAGTGAAATGACAATATTCATGCGAACCCAGTCGAATTATACGAATTCCACGGTTCCTCACTTATCTTAAAATTCACAAATATCGGCGATTCGTGGGAATCATGCTTCATGTGGAATAGTAGCATAAGAAACCACGAGTTATAATTTATTCACTTCCTACACCTATTACATGATTACAGAAGGCATGTATAATCGTTCAGATCAAGTAAACATATAGAAGTATGAATAATATGGCCGGAACACGTTACACGCAAGCAACCATCAAGTTAGTAAGGCAATATTCTACACCGGAAATGATATTTGGATTAGAATGAAATAAATCCATCAATACATTATGCTTGATTTAATTTTCTATGGTAATATAAAGTAAATGTGAATGATGAATTAAAGAAATAGAGTGGTGGTTTAGAGTCAAAGTTAAAGTAAATGTTAGTCAGACTGTTTGATACTGGATCCTGGAAATTTGTGAGACCAACATAAAAGTGGCAGAAATCTCCATTAAAAGTATGGAGAAAACATGACGCCGACTTCAACTGGGTTACTTTTGCTTCGAAAATATCCTTTAAATACACATTAAATGTTTTGTAGAATAATTAGTTGGCTGTGCTTACTCGTGGCTTTCGGACTTAAATGCTAGCTAACTATTTAAGCGAAATGTATCCTTAAAGTCTTTGTAATTAGTACTTGTCGAGGACGAGATCTAGATGAATTTTTAGACCAGACATCCATAATTATTATAAAGTATTACAACGGCCTTTTAAATAAAAAAATAACATCAGCTGGGTTATGGATTTTAAATTTTTTTTTTTTTTTTTGCCATTTATAGGCAATAAAATTATTAAATTTTACTTCAACATACAATATAATAAACTAGATATGAAATCTGAAAAAGATTTAAAGAACTTCTTGCTGGATATAACAAAGTAACTCGCTATGGTAATAATAACCTCGGGACATTTTAATTATTGATTTGGTTATCAATATTGATATAATCTATACTTTTCATTGATATGCATAATAATTTACATATAAACAGCACCCACTGTTATTTCTGATCTCTTGTGCTAACTTCCGCAGCCTGATAGGTGGCAAAGTAAACACTTCTAGACTGGTCTTGAATAAAAGCAGAATTGATTTGTCTGATTCAGTTAAGATGTTCAACGATAAAACTGTCCTTGACTACTGGAGATTTCTCGTCTTCAACAATAACTCATCAGATTTTTGGTCTGTATAATGTTTGAAAAGTAAAATGGGGTATTCATCTACAGCATTAACATTCCTACAGAATTATATAAACGCATTTCAAGCTTATTCTTTCTGAAATCAATAAGGTATGTCGATCGACTTCTGACATAAACTTTTATGTTGATTGAACCCTGTATTCTGAACATTTTACAGTCCGTATCCCATAATAATATCTCGGCGCATGAACTAAAATGAGAATTGAGGACCCTTATTATGGGTAGAATTCTGCGGGAATTATGCTTGGGATATGCTTTGATAGTTTAGATTTAATTTCTTGTGTTGAAGATAATGTGTGCCGTCAAATAATATATTAATTCACAAGCTTTTGCTCCGATTAAATATCTTTTAAAGGGAGCCGAAAACCAAACATTTGGTGAAAGCCATTACGCATGTGATAGAAAAAATCTTCTTTGATGTGACATCAACCATCATAGATCAAATTAGTTTAAGCCAAGTAACAGATAGACAGACATAATATGCATAATAGTCCATTATTCTTGAAAAATATTACGAGTTGTCCATCTTTGTTTTCAGTTTATAAAATTAAAATTACCAGTAATCACAGAACCACAGATCAAGTCATTGATCGAGAAATAATAACTTCAAGGTAATTAATCATTTGCTGTTTATTTCACTAATTAACCCAAAATAGTACCCTTAAATAGCTGGAACCATAGTGATTGGGAAGTTAAAACATATTAAGAATATCATGTTAATGCAATTTGAATCGGATGTTATTTGATGGAAATAACAAACTATACAAATTGCCTTAATCATAAATTATATTCCTGAAAATTGGATGTTTAAGCTGTATGTCATGACTGCTTCTACATATATAGTGTTTCATTTTACCAAAAATTGAAGACAACCATAAAATCCAAAAAGAAGTCTGACAAAAGTAGAATATAGTTAAATGAGATCAATAACGCCGATAAAGATAGTTAATTTTTACTGCCAATATAATAATAGACTTGTGTAACCATATATATAACCGAGGGAAGTCGCAGAGACTCAGTCAGTTAGACTCTTGCTCGCTAACCTGAAGGTCCATGGTTCAATCACATCATAGGTCGAGATAATACCTTTGTATTTTCAACCCGGTGTCGTATGTCAGTGATGCAGGTAAGAGGGACAAAGCGTTTAGTCGTTCTGATGGGTCAATAAACTACAACAGGCTGTGCACATTAAAGATCCCTCGACAGTTGGAAATCGAAAAAGAGCAGGCTTCATTAACCCACATGATGCAGAAAAGTAGAACTCCATTCAATTCATGTAACAAGTCTATTTGTTACAAGTCACATTGTTAAATGTACCACAGATCTTTATTAATAATTAGTTGGAATAGCTATTTATTTAACAATTAACTCGGTCAGGTTTGGTAGCTGTTAAACATTTTTAGTTTCCTTCTCTGATACTCACATTTTAACTACACTAGTAATATCTCAATATATGACTGATGCACCTCTAGAGCTTAAACCATCAAAGCTAAGGATTTCCCAAAAACAATAAGTTGACAAATTCTCCCCAAACCACAATGATCCAATGGAAATTCGAAGATAAACTGTCTACATCATTGTCAAATAATGGACGGGGGGTAATTTTATTTGTGAAGTATAAACGAACTTGCACTAGAAACCACCAATTCGATCATTAGAGAAGTTTGTTTGATGTAATGTGTTGTGGTATTAGACTCAGCTTTACCAATTTTGCTAACAAGACTTTTGACTTTTCCTAAACTGTTAAGAATACTTAAAATTATTAATAGACTGGAAATGTCGGATGCTTCACAAGTGTTAAAAACCATCCTCATCATGCTGCCTTGGAATTTCTTTATTTTTTAAACCGTATATCTATCCTCTTTATACCAACATTCACGAAGGAAATTAAAAACTTAGTAACAATTTGAAATTCATGTTTGTCATCAGTTTTAAAACAGATTGAACATACAAATTCAGGGAAAGTAATTAAGTCATTAGTCTTCAAAAGAGCATAAACCGAATTCATGTTATTTATTTTTATATTATGGATTTTCAATGAATTTGCAGTGAATTGGTCAAAAATGCATTTTTTAAATCAATACCGAAAGGAAGTTTCAAAAATCCTGTGAAATTGGTACCATCCAAATATCTTTATCACAGATAGAAAATTACTTACAATTAATATTAGGGGTGGATGTCAATACGAAAGTTAGTAGCAGACGAGCATATACGTTATTTTTCAAATTGATCAAAATATAGCATTTTAAAAACAAATTATATTCAAAATTAAAGAATATTCATCAAACATAATTTCTCAATTCATTGCCACTTTTGTTGACTGTGCAGAAGTAGCTAAGTATTGATGTAGTAAAGTACACCTGTAAAAAAAGACATTGTTAAATTATTAAGAGGTTTATCTAGAGTGAAGTGATTGTAGTTGAATAATTTATTACATGGTAGGACATTTCATACATCCCAATACACCTATAATCAATAATAATAACCACAAGTCTTCACTTACCAGTTAACAGACGTTTATGTTATGAACTAGATAACCGAGAAAAAAAAACAAGACCATTCCAAATGCTAGGAATTCTAAAAAAAAATTATCGTGTACACCATTATTAATCAAATATATTAATATCCCTTAAATTTTGATGGATGTTGTTCAAAAAGCCCCCCGGTGTGTTACTCGGTGTGTGGGAATACTCAGCTAAACTACAATCGAATGAAACAAAATAGAACATCTATTAGGCTCTTTTACAACATGCCTGGATCAACGAATTTAAACGTGTGATTCCGGAAAAAAAAGCTTGGTTGAACAGAATGTACACAATTCTACGGACAGCTACTTGGGCGTTATTTTCATATTGTCTAAAGTGTGCTTCGCTTTGCTGTTATCCAAAGATTGAAAAGTGGACGCTCATATTAACAGAATAAGATGCTTAAAAGGATCTTATGGAGGTTTTCTAAATTTGTTAAGTGTATCGGGAACAATTTGTACCGTTCGGATTTTCGGTCAGTCTGTGATTCTTGCAAATTAGTGACGTCATCAATCACTTAGATTTAGCGGAATTGCGGGAACCACATACGTTTGATTAAAAATTGGAACGGTGCAAATTGATTAAATTGGAATGGTACAAATTGATGCTTTTAGAGTCCCCAATACATATTTTTTTTTTTGAGAACCTGTTTACAATCCCTTTAACATATTTGGAAATATGGAATCGTGCTATTTAACTACAAACTGTAGTACTTAAGTAATGCATCATTGAGAGTTAGATTTCCAATAAATCCACAGAACACCATTGAAATGATCCCTTTTCATCAACCCAGTTAAGTGCAGAACAGGACAGGACATGGTTTTATTTCATTCATTTCCAGAAATCTGAAGTCAATGTTACAGTTAAAATGCTTCGGACTTGTCAGAAAATACACTAAGGTCGTTTCCACGACACCTTTAGCAAAACATACCATTTAATTTATCTTATATTCTTTTAGAATCCATCATTAATCCCGCGATTCTTTGATGGTGACATTATCAGACCTGCTATGATTTGGTCTTAAAAAAAATGTCAGATCACGGCAACATAGTTCTTCGTGACTTGATTTATTTATTTCTCTTTAGAATTACTTGCGCTTTTCAATTAGTTAATTCTATATTACCGAATGACCTGAATGGTTTGTTGTGAAATGAAATAACAGCCTTTCAGATGAGTAGATACAGAACACTTACCGGTATTAATATTACAACCCAGCTAGCCATTGTATTCATGTCTGCTGGCCTGTTTTAGGAACTTTTAATTGGGAACCTTGGAAACTGGCATGGTGAATCGTACCATAATAAAATGGCGTAGATTGTTTGGCAAGATGTTGTTACTGTTACACACTTCCAATTGGATCAGAAATCAAATTTCAATCAACAACGATTTAGGTTAAACTAGGATAAACATCATGATCACAAATAATATTATTAATCTGTGTTGTTAAAAGGGTTATCTTAATATTTATAATGGAATATCATCGCTTGATGTTATCCGTGGCTAAGCCAAAGTTTCGGACAATAACAAAAAAATTGAACGCAAATTAGATGAAGAGAAGGCCGTTCGTGATGAGGTAACTGTAAGTTTAGAAATTGACCAAAGGAAGAACCAAAGACTAAACCCTATCTCAGCTGCTCGGCCTATGGTGGTTGTTAATAATAAGATAAATACAATTATCACAAGATATTATCTAGTAATGGGCAGTATTTTATTGTTTTGGTCACTTGCTGATGCTTCATTAACTTCCTAATGGACTTATTTCGCACGTCCGTTCCAATGTTTATGAATTAAAGGCTTGATCAAACCAGTTTTATATAATAAGATGGCATATAGCACTTCATATCACAATCTCTGTTAAAAGCCTAACACCTTTCATTTTCTTTCTACAAAAAATATTTTATGGGATGTAACATTTGTTTATAAAAATTTAATTGAGCAGAAAATTCAAAGTGAGGAATTAGAGTTCAGGGTTAGGGAAGAGAACTAATCTCAACATAGTACTTATCAGTTAATGAATACGAGTGCACTCTTATAAACTTAGCTCAACATTATACTTTAACACTAATTAAAAAATACAAAAGGTTTACTTGAGATCAAATAATTAAATATTTTATAAATAAAATTCTAACATGAGAGCATTCATATTATCAAATTCAACAACTCAAGCATTAAAATGAGATGAGCAACGAATAAGCAATCATGGTGAGTCTCTCTTAATGCTTCCGCACTGATGTTCACCGACTGGATCACGACAGATTCGCAACAGCGAGAAAATTTCAATACATGTACTTGCATTGAAATTTGTGGAGATGCATTCACGGCGTTTTTACGCCAAATGTGCACAAAAGCAACTGCTACGACGGATTTTCACCTTATAACATCAGCGTCGTAACAGCGAAATATTGCTGTACCATCTGTTACGCGTGATGGAGATCATGTTTTTGTCTCGAACATCATTAGGCGATGCCCCTGCAATTGTAAGCGGATGATCGCCAAGTAGTTGAGAACATTCTGCGAACTTTAAAAAAACATCGCCAATACAACGCTGAGTATTTCCGATGCATCGGCAATAGTCACCGACCAAACTTGGTTATGGTCAGCAGATCCATCGCAGCTTATCTGCGAACATCGCAGAACTGTCGCCTAAATATTAAGCGGGTCGTTGTAGAATCATCCACGCCATCCATCACACGACATCGCAACCCTTTCCACATTTCCCAATCGAAGACCATCGCAGATTCCTAAATTCCCAGTGGGACTGGGACTTTACACATATGAAGTAATCCAACTCACAATGAAATTAATCATTGTTAAAAATATTTTCATTTGATTTTCTGTATTTGTCCTTGCTCCGACAACTAGAACAGTTATAGCTGTAGTTAAATTAAGTTTTACCAATCATGTGGCCTAATCGTGTAAACAGATAACTCTTTATTATCATATTTCTTAAAATGTGCTGTCAAAAGAGATTTTTCTTGACACTAACCTAAAGATAACGATTTGTTCATCTTAACTGATAAAAATATTGGAGTACTGGATCTTTAATGCAGCATGACTAGCAAAGGTTGATTGATCAGTAACGCTTGTGTTAACCAGACAAATCATGAAATGTATATTGTTCAGCGTCTTGATAATATATAAGATACAAGATACTATTCCAGTTATAAACTAAACCGTTCTAAGAGATAAGTTTATTATAGTTGAGAATATCAAATACGACAGAGACTAAATAAAAAGGAAATCAACGATGCAAATAGTAAGTATTGATTGGCAGTGAAGTGTGTACTTGCTGTGATGTTTGTATTTGATGTTAAAAACAATGGTATAATAAATATTTTATCTTTTTCAGACCAACTCAAATCTATCCTCAATTCCAAAGCCCGGAATAATCAGGACAGAACAATTTCTTAGTTACCAAGCATTTCAGACGTTGAACGAAAGGATTCAAAATACATAGTGTGTTTCGAGGAGTCTGGAAAGCGTTGTTTTGAATTTAGAATTGTTTGTAATCCTAGCATTGGTAAAAGCGATTGTAACAGAGCCTTCAGTATGACAACAGCGTGTAGGTGTCTTCAATGTGTTGATATAAACATTAGTATATATTAGTAGTTAACAGTGATAGGGACATAGATATGATAAGATCGTTTGCTTAAGGAAACATGAAGGAGTTGATGATAGAATTTCGAATCCTGGTGATAATAACGGGGTGTGTGGGTGACGAAATTGCTCAAAGAACATTTTAGTCTTGAACAGAGAGGTGTACCACAACAGAAAGGCATTGTAGTGACTTTATGTGCCAAGAATGGACGTCATGTGAGATTTGAAAGAAGTTGTTGTGTGTAGATCGGAACTGACGTGTAACAAGATAAGTATTGGAAGACTAATTGACGAGACGGGTAATAAGATCATGTAGAAACTTATGATGGTAATAAGTTAAATGTGAATTCATCATGGAATACACCATTAGTGTTACCTTGGTATTCTCTACTTTCATTTTACTACTTACACCATTTGTTAAAGGTAAGCCTATCTATACTTTGTTATCATGAAAAGATTATTTTCTAATACCATTGGTGATGCATGGTTAATTTGGGTTTATATCGGTTTTATGGCACAAGTCATATTCAAATGACTCGCCCAGATGCATTCAGAAATGTCAATAATTTTATCCACGCCTGAGTTATTATTGTATTTTGGATAACTAACGAAAAATGGAAAGAAAACATCCATGAAATAGGATTGAGATTAATATTCAATTCTTTGAGATGGTTGTTACCCTTTAATGCTGGGGGGACTGGAATTATGGGTGAAGATAACCTATTCAAGGTCATCGGACTCTCACACACCCATCGAAATCGAAAATCACGGCTGTCATTTGCTAGATGTAACCAAGCAAATGACGTCTTATCGCTCTTATCGACTGTGCTATAGAACCTCAGGAATACAATGAAGTGCAATAAAAATGCCACATATAACATGTCATACTAAAGCAAGTTTTACATGCTGCCATTTTTTCTCTTGAAACTGTCGATTCATGTGGTTTTAAAACTCTGTCCTTCTGTCGACTATGACTATAGTCGTGCTATAGAGACAAGAGATACTATACATTTATGTAGTCCATAGAGGAAATCAGCCTTTTAACATAACAAATTTATAAAGATTCAAATCTTAAGAAAATATCTCGCTTAAATCAACCTCGGTAGCCCGAAGACCTCTTGTAGTAACATTAAATGAATGAAGAAATGTTCAATCCATTTAGAATTATGTAAATATAATGATAGGTAGTCAATACTGAAGTTTGTATATTCGCTAAATATTGTGTATAAAACCTGATGAATTCCCTCTCAATTTATTGACTTTATCCTCCCTCTTTTACATTGTCAATACTTGATTTGAATGAAAAATCTTAGTATCAGAACTTGTCATTGTTTGATTCATACACGTTGATCTTAAAGCAACAGCCTGGCATTGTTTTATGTGAAAAAAAAAACAGAATAGGTTTATATCAAGCTCAAACGTCCCTTTCCGAAATATTAGACATGGTTTAATACCGGGCTTTTCGAAATTAGAGCCCCTCCTCTAATCACAGCATAAACTATAATATATAACAAAAGTTTTTCAGAACAAGTATTTAATACCTAACTTCTATATTTAATATATAACTTAAAAACCCGGTGCGCTCTGTAAATATGTGGCTTCATTTTTCTTGATCCTTTGTTCTAGGTTCCTACTATCACACTTTTCGACACGATTTGTTTGGTGATACTATCAGATAAGACGGTCAGTCATGGCAATCGTGCTTAACGTGGAAACTTTTTGAAAATTTCAAAACGAATTGTCAATGCTGGCAAGCCATGGCAAGCCAAACTGATTGTACGATAGAGAGAATTAAATTTGTCTTGTTTGAGGTCGATCTTGATCACCACGTTTTGGAAGCACAATTAGATGCGATTAAATACGACCCGAAACTATGATCCGGATTGCCAATAACAATATTTTTTTTTAAACAATATTTTATTCATATAAATATGAAAAGGATTGGGGAACAGGCACAAATGAATCTTAAAATAAATTAGTTCTGCAGTATATATATGGTAAATTGCTAATATTTCTAAGATTATAATTGATGTTTCTGGCGGGGAGAAGATCTGATAGGTAATTTGGAGTCAGATTGTTCAGGATCTTATACATCATTGTCGTCTTTCCTACAGTGTAATGAAACATGTTTCCTTGTAAAGTAAAGCATGGCTAGTTGACAAAAATTGATCATGTTGATAGTAGAAAATTAGTTGACCGATCTAAAAGCTTTTACTGTTGACACGACTAACCTCAAGATATGACAGGACACCGCGATTGAGATCACGATTTTAATAGTTGAAACCTAGCATAAGGAACATAAAGATCGGTATTTATATTTAATCTATGTCATTGTAACTACTCGAATCTTTCCTTTTACATAATTAGGCCTTGTTAGATTTCATTGATTTTACATTTAAATATAAACTCTTAGTTGTTTTTATTTCAAACTTCAAGCAAACGTCCATTATTCGAATGTTTTGTATTTGAATAGTAGGGATAATAGGGTCTAGAACTAAAGTAATGGTTGTTTAAGAGACAATGTATTTCTAAACTTCTAAAAGATTTATTATTCGATGTACCAGATTGTGAGATTTATGTTTTTATATTCCAAATGAATTCCAATTTCAGTGTCAAATTAAAAATTTTCTCTATAAATGCAAATTATTTTGTACCATAAAGATTGTTTATTCTGATAACAAAACATGTCGATTGGAAATGGGAAGTCATATTCTATAATACTTCAGGAATGTGCCACAGATTTATTCTTTTGTCTCGTACTTCGTTGTTTCGTTACTCTGAGCAACCATAACGATTCAAACCAATATACCACTGCCGACAGATAGTCTTTCTTACATTACATTTTGATCAGGTTCATGGACTCTATATGCATGTATGATTCCTTCCAACACATTAAAATAGAAAGGATGTTGTAGTAATGATAGATAATAATTGAAACTTTCTGCATCTTATTGCATAACATTTTGGTAATTCTGAATTATTATTCCAGTTTGAAAAGATGAAAGATCTTATTTATTCAATATGTAGAGAAAATGATGTAGCTCAGTCGTTAATTATGGTAAATCTTTGAATTAGCAGACAAATCTAATGTCTTATCTGATCGCAATATTTTATCATAAATGCAGTAAATTACTATGTTTAAAACTGCACAAATTCAAATGTGAACACAAGAGACATATAGTCGCCAGGAAGATCTATTAAATTTCATTTTTTAAACAATTGTCTGCACCTAGATATTTCAGTATTCTTTTACCTTCAAACTCTTGAATCAGCATGAACGGTGGGTTTTCATTTTGACTACAGAAAGAGTTGTGTACAAGCTTATTACTTTATTTAAAGGGACATTCCGCTTTCTTATAGGTCGACACAATTTTTTTTGCTCAAACTTGTGAAAACTGTACAACAAAATCAAGATAAATGTGACCTTTAACGTATCTGAAAGTTTTAACTTTAAAAGAAACACCAGTTAATTTTTAAACACCAAAACTATTTAAAAACATTACGTAAGGTTTCGTTAGGATATTTTTTTAGATAAATAGTGAATTAGAGTAAAATATCGCTTAATTGTTAAGAAACTTGTCTCCGTATTCGAAAGGCTTCAACGAATAATATCAAGCCATTATAAGCCAAACACCAAAACGAGGTCAAACTGTTATTAACATGTATTAGGCCTACTCTTTTTTAATTAACCATTTTAAAACAAATTCAGTTTTATCAAGAAGATACATCGATATAAATAGCATACTTTAGATATATCTTCAGTTATAATGAGCGTTTTGATAATGGAAACTTTTTACACACCCTTTTTTGACCCTTTAAGTCTAATTTAAAAGTATAGTATTCCTGAATTAAGAAATATTCATACTGCACATGATATCGTATGACAATTTTTTTACAGTAGTGGTTAGTTCCCATAGTATGCTCACAGTTCTGGAACATCTGAGAGTCCTACAGAAAAAAAATTGGACATTAATTGTATATGTTAACTTAAATTATTAAAACGTTGCTGGAATTAAAACTTGTAGTGCTATGTAATTTCGAAAATTTAGCATTACCAGCATTTGTAAGATATGATTAAGAAGATGTGATGGAGCAATCCTGATAAGTATTAAGAAGTTCTATGGGTTATTTTGAAACCCATGACACATGTCTGAGAGATAAGGAAGTAATGGACTCTGTATGATTATTCCTGGAAGCAATTTTGTAGTTATTGATGGTATACAGCGATCACCAATATCTACACAATTTGAAATATTAAACTCTATATTTGATCTAATGTACTGTGACCCAATTCTATAAATATCTAGTTTTTCACTTGCTACTTTCATTGAATGTTATATTTATGACACCAATCAATTATTGATTACATTTTACCAGAGGAGAAACTTGGATTTAGAATCGTCACAATTAATCAACTTTCTACGATCTTGTAACCCAGTAAATTTTTTATATTCGTCTATCAGTCTCCACATTGACTCACAATTCTTTATATTTAAATCATATCTACTAATTCAGTCAATTTAATTCAATTACTGTTGATATATCACGATTCGATTCCAATTTCTCTCATATATTGACTTATAATTTCCATCAAATGACTCTTTAAGTCTACTCGCTTTATTTTATATCTATTTGTGAATTAACTTACTATTTTCATGCGTTTCTGTAGATTTAGGTCGAGTGTGCTCCTTGAATTTGACTATGCCCCTACTAAACTGAGATGGTTTTTTATCAAACTTTAATGATTTGTTTAATGAAGAGGAAATAGTTGTTGTCCCTGTCCGCTAATAAAAGTACTGCTCTAGTTCTTTTAAAACTGTGAAAGTTTACGAAAGAAGTCTTTGATACATTTTTATTTTCTTTTATGGAAAATGTTTTGGCTCCAATAGTTTTCATCCGAACTTCAAGGTGGTATACAGGTAATAGGGAGTTATTATGGAGTAATATTGGTGGACAAAGTAACAAGACTGGATACCATGATAATGTTGTGTCTCAAAGATTCAAAAAATCGCAACATTGAAACAGGCATATTTAAAACTTATTTTGTCCTTATACAGGAGAAAGTTAAAATAAAATATAGACCGAAACTGTGTTTAAAACGTTGCTTATTTGATAGAAAGAGAAACGATAGATATATGACTTTCGGGTAATTATCGCTCAGAAAAGAAATTATCAATCTTACATTTGTTAAAAAAGTGCAATTCAGAGAAAAGTGAAGACAATTAATAATGTAGAGAATGTTCCTTACTTGACCCAAATAAAATGACAATTCAACGACTCTTGTATCGGCTTAAAAAGTCTTCGCATTTCAAAGTTTTAACAGAAAATTATTTGATGTAGTGTCAGATTTTTTTTTCATTTTTACATTTTTTCATTTATTTTGTTTTCGACAGAACAAAACCCTACTACTATAATTATTATTATGTTAGTATTTCTTTTTTTGCATTTGAACGATTGAGAGAATAATTGTAAACAAAAGAGAATGATTTTACAATAAACTGAAGCTATTGTTGCAGATTCTGCTGTTAATCCTATGATCCTCAACTCTTTAGTACAGAACATTAATTAGTTACCCTTAGAACGTTGGAACGAAAGCAAATATGTTTTAGACTCACGAATCTGTGTCATTAGATAGATTAATTAGTAGATCTCAATTTTTATTTCACTGTCGTATTCACGTAAGTAATTTGACTGGTGATAATAATATATAATATTATCTAGGAGTTAATTTCTAAAAAGTGTGGATATAAAATTATAAAGAAAGGAATAGGTCGAGATAAAAAGTATATTGCACTATAAACTTGGTGGTTAATATCCAGTGAGTGTGATATCAGATTAATTGGTATTGGCTATAATCGAGTTAATCAGAATTAGGTCATGTTACTGCCATCATTATTTCTGTATTATAAAATCGTATTTAGGTTACTTATAGAATTGGAATTTTCCCACATACTTTAGTTATTCTATTTGTATATCAGTATTTTGTTGTTTTAAGGAGGATTTATATTTCTGACGACGTCAACCGCCGCAATACGCTAGCAAACGTTACCCCGGTTAACAGCGCGTTAACATCATTGTCCAAGTGTAAACACACGAGCGTATATACTCGCATGCGCCGACCTATTTCCAAGATTCGATTGGCCGTGTTGTCTAATAGCGTCTTGTGATTTTTGAAACGCTGTAGTATGAAAATTCACGTCGTAAAAGTTCAACACAGTTGAACTCTGGAAAATGTTACACTGTGATACGGCGACTACTCGCTGACTATGAGAGTTGGCAAAAGCGTATGCTAGCGTGTTACGGCGGTTGATGGCGTCAGAAGTATAAATCCACCTTAACTTGAATTCGCCAGTTATGTTCTCCTCTTTCAACGAAATTATGTTAACGTTTTTTTTAAAGAAACATTTGTTTGTATTGTCCACCATCCACTGTATGATCTGAAATGTCATCAAATTGATGTGTTGGTAATTGTGTTAGGTATTTCAGAGTATCTGGACGCTCATGTCGTCTTGTATCAGAATATTGATGAGTTGTGATATCCCCCCGCCCTCCTAGGTGGATGTGGATAACAAATGTTGCTAATCTTCGATACGATCCATCTGAAAAAAATCTTTATTATTGTCTTGGTTTCAGGTATTACTAACAATACAGAAGAAGTGATATCGGCTGAGAAGTTATTAATTAAGAAATTATTAGAAAGATATAGTAAACAAGGAAGATTTGGACGACCAGTAGTGAACACCTCTGATAGCTTAACAGTTTATTTTGGTTTATCACTTATTCAGATTCTCGATGTTGATGAAACCAATCAAGTTCTTAAAAGCAATATATGGTATCATTATGTAAGTATATATGAAACATGTCTTCTATGCCATAGTTCTTTACAAGAATATCTTCAATTAAGTTGGTTGAATTTATCTTAAACGTTGTAAGACACTACATAGAGGTAGTTTATTTTCATATTAAACAGACTCGATTTAGAATATAAAATTGAGGTTAATAAGTCAAACATCATGATCTGAGAAAATCTAATGCAATGGAGATAATCTCATTGATGTTAAGTTTGATATTATATACAAATTAATACCTATATGCTTTTGTCTGCTTTCTATCAAAGCCAATAATTAAGTAACAGGGAGCCAACTAAATGAAATGAAAGTTCAACGTCTTACATTTCTGCTGCAGATTGAGTTAATGAAGACGGATATTAAAGTTCTAAAGTCTGCAATGAAGGGCACGAGCTTCCAAGTTTCAGAATTCAAAGTTTCGATAGATATTCCCTATGAAGTTTTATATTGTCTCAGCCGACCAGAATTTTTTTTCACGTCAGCCACTAGTAATAGCCAATAGTGCAATGATGCAAGAGTATTGAAAATGTAACATCAAGCCAATAAGGCTATTACTTTTGATTGATCTTAACTAAGGTATTTGAAAACAAGCATAAGACAAATTAACGATTTGATTCTTTGAGATGCTTATATTGGTAACAAAAGGGAATATTTACTTACTAACCTACCGTGGGGAGACACTGCCTGTCACACTGAGTGAAACCAGTCCCAATTGAATCAGAATTAATCAGATGTATTGATTTGCAACTACAACCGTCATAAATTGAAATAGTTTATTTATTTTTTTGTTTTTTGTTATTTTTTGTTTTTTTTTTTTTTTTTGCTGGAATATGAAGAAAAGTGAAACAAAAACATTTGACGCATGTAACTTATCACTTTATTACTATTTATTATATTATAGACGATTTTTGGATGGAGCTAATAATTATTTAATATAACCACATTCATAGCACAACCGTCTTAATTTTGCAATATACATGAATCCTTATCTTTATCCAAGAATAGCGATAGTGGTTTAGTCATAATGGTATTCATTTGAATGTTTGATTCCACACCTCCCCATTGACAAATCTATGTCTGACACTATTAGGACGTGTGGTGTTAATTTTACGGTTAAGGGTGATATACCCACATATTATTTCGTCTCCAGTATTCTTCTAAGGTGTGTAGTGTAGCTGTTCGAATTAAATCTATGTCAGTCTTACAACATCCTAATGTACATTTTACAAAAACCTGTTTAGTGAAAAAGAGAAGAGGTTTTTATAGGTTTGTAAAAAAAAATAGAACTGAAGGGTTCGATTGTGCAGTCAATCAAACCATGTACCACTACAGACGTACCAGTCATAGATGAACTATTGAAGAACAATAATCATGACTAAATCCATTAAAGATATCGTATATCAGTTCATTGTTCTTAAACACGAAATATGTAGATAAAAATGTTGAACCTTGTAAAGATCAAAGTTTTTTCAAAATTTGAAATGAATGCAATTTGTTTACGTTAAGACGATGGAACCCTTATCATTGAATCAACTTCATCAAGAAACTGGATTGGGTTTGGCTTTATTGCAACCATAAGTTTGAGGTGTGGCCCAAAAGGTGTGTTCATATTATATATGATTATTTGCAACTGTTTTAATTGTTAAGTCGTCGGAACATTGACCAATGCAGATATTACATGAAACATGTTTTCTACAACAATGAAGAAAAACCCAATAAAAGTGTTCCTTTGGTGAAAAAAAATAAAATTTCATGAATTTTTGCCCTTAGAATTTCTTTAAAAATAATTTCATCGATATTTTCATTGATTATTTTTTATTCTATTGGATGGTATACAATGCATTTCCATTTCATACAATGTAAATTTTTATGTATTGAAATTTCCGTCTACAGTCTTGTGAAGTAGGTATGTGCTTGGTTATTGATCAGCTGATTATTCCAATGTTCTGAAGGAGTTTTTGCGTCGGTCTTTTTAAAATGCAGTATCGTGAGGTTAAATCGAAGTATACCTCTCACAATGTCGGTTCACCAGACGACTGTTTTTGCTAAAATTTACTGAGTTTAAAGAAGTACAAATGGAAATTATGAAAAAGCATGGTACCTTATTCTAAAGTGAATTATATACCTCGATGCATCTATGAAGTAATAAAATCGTTTAACTAAATTGATATTGTGTTTTGATTAGATTGTTATATTGATCAATTTCTGTACTTAACAACCTTTCAGATACATTGATTCGCTTGATGAAATGTTCAGTTACAATAGACAAGATATTCTTTGCCTGATTGAGGAAATAGTTGTCTAAATATTTGATGTGATTTTTTAGGATAGGTAAGATTCCATTCCGCAAGTATGAAACTGTAAAATGGTTTTTGGTTTGCTTTTTGACTATGTTTCGAAGTTTTTTTGAGCATGTTTCATTATAAATTCGTAATCCAAAATTTGCATAAATGATGTCAACAATTAATATGTCCCTCTTAAGCATGATAATAAACAAAACTTCTTCAAAAAATATAGTGAGTTACTTATTTCAACCATTTTGTGGGTATTTTATTGTGATTAAATTGAAATACGTTCCTTCAAGTGAATGAATTAATGTGAATTCTGAATTATTATCGAAAGCTTAACCTTCTGAAAGAATTAAACGGTCATATCTTGTGATTCTATTGAGGGTTATTTAAGTTATGAAGGAAAAATATTTAGTAAAAGTCGTGAATAGCTAGACTTATCAAGGGTCAAATTCATAAATTCGTAAGTACGAATACGGGTATAACTAAAAAAATGCAAAATTGACAATTTACTGTTGGAAGGACAATTTTTGAAATAGGTTAACTCGATGTTTGATTAAGTTATTACCATTATTTGGTGTTCTTGATCTATATCAAACCTTTTTAATTATTTATTGTTAATCTACACACAATATGCAACTTTTAAACCATTAGCAATAATAGGATAGAGTTACAATGAAAGCTTCAAATCACTGAATCCCAATCCTAGGTTCTTGCGGGAGAGGCATTTTGGACAATTAGTTGTGTTGAATGTACCACAGTTGCATCGTCGTGACTGTAATTTATTCGTAGAGCGGTACCGATAGTTAACATTAATGAAGGTTTAGAAATACAAGGAGCCAGAAATATTGGTGATCATGGCTCAATATAAATATTGCAAGCATCATGTTCATAAGTGGGACATATACCTTCATTTCGTGATTGTGACTTATAAAACAGTATTATTTAAGTTTAAAATAGTGGAATCTTCAGAAAGTGACAATTAAAGTTCGGTGTCTCGGACTAATATAATGTATTAACAACAACACGAAGGTGTCCCCTACATAGACTACAATAAACGAACTTGTACCAAAGCCACGCTTTCGACACTTGCTAGCATGCCGTCATACAGTCAACAACGTGGCATGAGGTTGTAACCATCTTTTCCTCTACGTAAATCACTGTAATAAAGTTATTTAAAATACACAACGTGAAGTCCTACATTCCAGTCAGTCTTGTGTAAGCCCTAGTACACAAAAATATCTATGTTGAGTATTCTTGAAGTAATTGCACTGCGTTACACAATTTAATAACATTTAACAATATTTAATAACATATTTAACAATATTTGATAACATATTTAACAATATTTAATAACAGTTAACAATATTTAATAACATTTAACAATATTTAATAACATATTTAACAATATTTAATAACATTTAACAATATTTAATAACATATTTAACAATATTTGATAACATATTTAACAATATTTAATAACAGTTAACAATATTTAATAACATTTAACCGTATTTAATAACATATTTAACAATATTTAATAACAGTTAACAATATTTAATAACATATTTAACAATATTTAATAACAGTTAACAATATTTAATAACATTTAACAATATTTGATAACATATTTAACAATATTTAATAACATATTTAACAATATTTGATAACAGTTAACAATATTTAATAACATTTAACAATATTTAATAACATATTTAACAATATTTAATAACAGTTAACAATATTTAATAACATATTTAACAATATTTAATAACAGTTAACAATATTTAATAACATTTAACAATATTTAATGTACCAGGATTTCCTACTATCATGTATCTTGACAGCAAATTGATGTGTGAAGAAGGTATGAAATAATAATCAGCAAATATTAATTTATTGCCATTCTGAAAGAAAGTAAGATCTTTGTTTCAAAATGGAATGCGGCATTAAATTTTCATTATCAAAAACTAATGATACCAGAAAATATTTCTATTTTATGCTATTATATGCTACTTACATCTTTGTACTGGATCAAACTGAATTTGTTTTAAAAGGGTTAATTAAAAGCGGAGAGCATTCTAATTGTTAATTAAACAGTTTGACCAGTTTTGGTGTTTGTCTTAATAATGGTTCGAAATTATTGGTTGAAATCCTTAGATTTTGTAGGATACATTTCTCTACAATGAGGCGTTTATTTTTAACAGCTGCCAGTTTTGGCGTTAAAAATAATAACAGCTTGATTTGTTTGGCTAAAACTTTCAGATACGTTAAGGGATACATTTCTGTAGAATTTAATTTGAGGAAAACATTTTTTTCGACCTACAAAAAAAGTGGAATGTCCCTTAAACTTTTGCATGGTGTTCTTGTCTTTCAGCACACGTGATTAATTTAAACGCGATTTTGAAAATCTTTGGTAAAGATTAAGATTGATCTAAAACATATTATTAAAGACAAAAAGATCAGTTTCCACTCATGATATTTGAAATTGGATGCCACGTTTGATTTTTGTGATAACCATGTATAGTTACTAATTATAGTGTTTTGTATATAAAATGAGCTTTCGAGGAAAATAAAAGGTTTGAGAAACTAATCAGAGTTTACGCTGACTCTCATAAAATAACCACCAGAGTCAATATTCAGAGAGATTTAGGCAATAAATGACATTGACCCCGCCATACCATTGTTTTGGTGTGTGTTGAATTTACAATAATGGCCTTAAACTTCTTACTGCATCTATTAAAGTTTTTTATGTCACAGTTAAAGACAAGTTGAGAATATGTCATTATGATTCAGTCTACGGTCGGTTTATTTTCGAACTTGATTGAAATGTAATTGAATAATAAAATAAAACATGTCTAGCACGATAGATTCTCATTTTATTACAGTCTTAAAATGTATCTACGAATAACTTGTGACATTTTTTGCAGTAAAGTTAACTCTTACGTCAGACTATGGTTCTATTTCTTATTCCACTTGTTTGTGATGACAGAAATGCCGAAACAGCAAATTATATCAAGATGGACTACCCAATTTACCAATGGTTCCAAAATAGAGAAAGTTTTATTCTGCTAGCAGCGTACGCCATGGTGTTCCAAGATGATCATAAGCTAACATAAAGATCACGGAAAACTCTAATCAGGATATTCATTCATCTTAGTTTGATGTTGACATTATTCAAATAAGATAAGAGATTGAATTTTTCGTTTTATCGAGATTGTTGCCAGTACATCTTGGTAATTAGGAGATATAATCTAACATGGATTTCACTTAATATAAAGAATTATGTTCTGTGATTGCCAGCCTCATCAATCAAATCAGTTGACTAATGCTGCCGTTACCGTATCTCTACTGTATCAACGACACTTCATCGTCATAACATCAATTATAACTTTTACTCTGGCAATTCATCATAGTCTACATCTCGATAATGTAGGAAACGATCCTCACCTTTTGCTCCAGCATGTAATGGATGGATGTAATACCAATAATAAAGAAAAGTCCAAGAGTGTACAGAGTTATATAAATTGATGAGGTAAAGGTTCCTGATAACTACACTTGTAGCTAATTACAAGATGATCAGATATGATTTTTGAGCAACATTAATAATCTTTGTAGATATCATAATGCTTAGACAAATACATTAAGCACTTACATCTTCTTATGGTGGTTTCAAGGAGTGAATAATAGAAAATTTTCTGTTGGCCATTCGTAAGACATTGTGTATTAATAATAAAAATTGGTTTTATGAAAATCGTAATAAATGCTGTGCTCATAATTAAGGCCTTACATTGTTGTTTTCTGTAATAGAACTATATGAAATACTCATTAGCAAAAAAGCTAGGTCAACAGAAATTTGTCGTTCTCCGACCTCGGTTAGAATTTACAATCAACATGCGCGTGATTGTTTATACCCTATTTTCTTAATAGAAGGTTTTGAATAATAATATAAGTTTGATAAGTTTGTATCATAGATAAAATATCAGCAGATCTATCTTGGGCCGCTGACATTTAAATCTTCATCTGTCAACAATCACTATAAATATCATGTAAATTGAGATTAATTTCATGATTTTCATGGACTCTCTGGAATTACTGATAGATCTAAAGATGACATCTTATCATAGTTCTGTCAGTTATTTTTCAGGATGGAAAGCATTTGAAGATTGTTGCCAATGTATTCCATGTTAAGCTTAAGGAAGTGTCAAAAGCACATGACGTGAAGAAGTCTTCGGATGTTCAAGTTCGTGTCTGGAACAGTTAGGTTATCGTGTATAGTAATATTCGATATTTTTCCAAAGGGGCTTTAATAGACTAGAAGCGGCACGGACTTAAAATGATAGCACAAGGTGACACAACTAATTGTCATCTGAAAGCAATTCGTTTATCAAAGTCGAATGCCACTAGCAAAAAACAAAACGACATACAATAACATGCCATTACGAGTATTGAGTCCATACTATTGACAGTCCGGACAGGAGAGTATTGACATTTGATAGCGAACTCGTGTATATTCATTTATAATCATTATAAAACCTTTTTTCAAGAAAAAATGAGTCACTCCATTTCACTGATTTCCCCCAGATATAGAGAAGTAACAAAGAAAGTAGGCTATTATTCACGTTATGCTCCTAAAACGGCATTATTTATTAAACAAGTATTTTTACAACTATTACTTTTAAAAAAAAATACACGATGTACCTCATAAAAATCCGGAATAAGTGTTTACTATCATGTAATTTGTCAGATTTGATAAATTG
Organism: Lottia gigantea; assembly: GCF_000327385.1. Lineage (NCBI taxonomy): Eukaryota > Metazoa > Mollusca > Gastropoda > Lottiidae > Lottia > Lottia gigantea. The sequence goes on from NW_008710508.1 coordinate 352,172, forward strand.
TGGATATTCCTTCGGATAATAACTGTGATAATCCAGTCTCAAGGGTATGTCTGATCTTTTTAATTCTTGGTGCTCAAATTAGCTACGGCTAAAGACTTAAATCTAGAAATATGTGTCCCTTACCTGTAAAAATCCTACGTAAACATTTCATACTCGATATGTTTCTTTGGTTGGTGATGGAAAACCAGAAGATTTAAGCAAGTAAATGCCAAATAATAGAGAAATATGTATCTTACTCTTTCAGGAGGTTTCAACTAAAATTATAGAGATTTCATATGGCCTAAATCCAAAACTTGTTGAAATTATAACACCCCGTTTTTTTACTAACCGTCTTAAAACGAATCCAGGTTGACCAAGTAGATAATTATGATGTCAAGTTGTTGTCGAATTTATAATTGAGATTGACGCAAACCGCTTAAAAAGTGTTCAAAATACACATTACACATGACAGCTCAGAAATACAGATCACTAATAAAGACTAATCAATTAGAGAGAAACACTCAGTTACAGGAACCTGGAACCTGACATAGGTTAACTTGACAAGAAATCTTGTTTCTAGATGATAATTAATGTTTTTATCTAACTTTTAATTTTATTTGTATACTGCCCCTATATGACCATTAACCAGAAGTCGAAAGTCACTGACAATGATTGCAAGTTTTCAATTGAAGTGAACCGAAGGACACTATACAATTTTGGTGTCTGGTATTAAGGGTATAAAGCGATATTTATTTATAAAACCAATGTAAGGGATACTGTACTAGTACCAGAATATGTTGACATGTATATTCCAAAATAGGTTAACTTTAAGAAAAATAAATTGATAGCTTTAATGTGATATGTCAATAACTTCGTGATGCCGACCAAATAACTGTTTAATGTTTTTGACGGGATGTAGCCTTGTTGTACTCTTCTTTTAACAGAAAATTATCCTATGATGAACATGCTCGAGCATCAACCGTCATATACTGTGACTCAGTGGCCTCTGCCTGGGCCGATATTCTGGAAGACAACAGGTCCAAGTTTTTGATTGATGCTGATTGCACCCCATACCATAATGCTTTGTCCACACCTCGGGTCTCTTTCAACCACACACTGTTCTGTAAAACGTTCAGCTCGTCTTCGCCACACTCCTACACTGCCATCTGCTGTGGAAATACAGTCCCGGCTCTCATCTGAGAACACGTGGATCCTCCACTGCTGATACCGGCAATGTTGTCGTTGGGTGGTTCACTCAAGACGTTGCTGATGATGACGGGGAGTGAGCACCAGACCCCTGTATGGACGGCGACAAGACAGGTTTTGGGAGGAGAGCCAATTTCGAACGGTATCAGCACTGATGGGTTGCTGATAGTGGCCAATGGAGCTGTGTGTATCGCAGTGGTGAATCTGTCATACAGATGTTGCCGCATCATGTCTTGGTGCTGTGACTCGACGAATACGTGGACGGTCATCAGTGCTGTTGGTGGTGCCTCAATGGTACGATGACTTGAACACGTTGTTGGGCATTTAATCATCCAATGGCTTGTTCGTGTTGTTGGGGGGTTAGGCGGGTCATCAGCTCACAGCTCACAGTTGTCTTCACAGCAACTGAATTCTCAGTAGGCGTCAGTTTGTTTTAAAAATAACGTGTTGCACGTGCATTTCGATTTTCCTCCGCATCAATTACAACTTGTTCCCACGGACATCTGACAGTTCCCTAGGTTCAGAATTCTTAAATCGAACGCAACCGATATTATCATTTGAATGTCATAAACTGGCCTTTTTAAAGTCTAAAAATCATATATTTATAAAGAAAAATAACAATTTTGTCGTGCATGACTTTGTCTAAACTAAACAATTTTATCTGTTCGGTATATTACGCGAACTTGTCTCTGATTTTTTGCCATCGTTTCAGCTCCAACAACCTGCATCTCCGACAAGGGGAAACCAATTACCTACGCTTTAATTGAGAACTTTCACAAAATGAAAAATGAATAAATAAATAGATTTTCAGACGACACATTATTTCTACTTCATTAATCAACAAAATCGATCAATATTCGAAAACTTTCTTAATAAGTTAAATGATTTTATACTTCAGAAATGGACTGATATATTATTAAGATGGGATCCCAAGAAACATGATGGAATTCATACAGTAAGAGTTCCTTCAAATAGGATATGGTTACCAGATATATTACTATATAATTTGTAAGTAGCTTGGAATGTACATACTGCTGTGTTCAATATTTGCTTATGCCATTAGTTTCTAACATGAAGTCTTGAGGTGCCAAATACGTCCATCAGTTCAGATTAAACTGCAGCAATCAGTAATTTAGCATAGAAGAGAAAATGCGTTATATATTGAACCAATACACTTTGCTTGAAGTGATTTGTAAAATACAATTTTACGATTACAGAGTACTTATGATTTCTTCTTTAACAATTGAGTAGACTGTGTTTCTGTTGATTCAAATACTCATAGAAAATAAATCTTGGTTTGATTTTCCTCATTGATTTATCATTTCTAGAAAAATCTTGATATGTTTTTGATTCAAGTGAACTTATTCGTAACAGATCTGTATCAAATCTTTGGATTTAATTTGTTACCTTTCTCATAGTTTTGTAAGCATGAAACATATAAATCTTATCATTGAATGGTAACATATCTTTAATCTGCAGCCTGTCAATAAAATGATACACTGTGTGAATATCAATGGATGTTTAAAGAGAAAAACTGCTTAGGGCTGGTAGAATTTAAGACATTTGTTATTAGTTATCCCATGTCCTAAATTAAAATACACCAAGGTACCGTTAAATACCCATAAAATATATTTCACATCGAGGAGCTCTATAAAACTGTATCAGTCAAGTATTAAAGGTTATTTATCTCAACATTTCGCTATAAATTGAATGAATGAACGCTTTAGAAAAGTTGCATGTTCAAATCGATTTTAATTTTGAAGCAATCAAGAATCTGTTCAATTTGAATTGCACTGATTACGTTGTTAGTTACTGTTATTGTCACAAAGAAGAATAAAACCATTCGAATACGTCTTGATTTACTCCTTTCGTGGGAATAACCGGTTATTTATCACTTAAGTAAAGAATGGAATTATTCAACTTATATCTTTCAAATACACGACCACATGAATTCGAAAATTATGTTGTAAAACTGGGATATGGCAGTCATATATTGGGAACAAAATGACCAGTTGTCGGTAAAACCTATAAATATATACTGTAAAACATAATCCTTCTTTATATACATTTTAACAAGAACTGGGGAAGTTTGTTTTTACTGACAATAATTTGTAGTTTCGTGGGAAACAAAGTATTTCTTTCCCCATCCATGTTATACATGTTTTATGTTTTATTTGTAGTTTAGTGGGACTAACTGAAAATAAGACTTTTGTCTAAATGGGTTGCCAAAATGAAGTTATATACACTGTCAAACCATAGTTAGTAGTTGGTTGAATTCATTCATGGGTATGACTCAGATACCGTTTGTCATATTCTAAGTTAAGCAAATCACTCTGATATAAATCATTGTTGAACTTATTTTGTTAACTATTTATTGTTAATATAAAATAACAGTATAACAATATCAGTGTGTGGTATAATTGGGTTAAAAGTACATTTGTTTATTCGAAAATTGTAAGATAATCTGATCAAAATGAGTATGCATTTGTTTAATTTGGTTAATTTTAAGATAACTATTTTAACAAGGAAATTGAAATAGATGGAACTTTGTATAAGTCGTGAGAGAGTCACGATATTCTAGAATTAATAACCGACCATGTTCTTGATCCGATTTTTCTTACAGACTAATTTACATATCATGACCTTAATAGTAGTTGGTAGTCACAACAAAATAAGAAATACTTTATCTATCCTTTTATTATCTTAACAAAACTTTAAAATTGAATGTGACATTAAAAAATATAGCTAGACTCTCCTTACAGAACTTTGGGTCAAGTTTGACACTCGCTACAACGTTTATTTACTCGGATTTCCATTTCAATAACTTGGACTTAAACTTGGATTTGAAGGATTTAGCATTATTTTTAATTTATAGCATCTCCAGTTTTGGCTATCAAAAAGTAATAGAAAGGCTATAGATGTGAAAGTACTTCATTCAATATTTCTATTTCAGTGCCGATGACCGTCTTAGAGAACAGCGTGATGCATTGGTTGTAGTTGATTACAATGGAACTATATTGTGGATGCCACAAGCTATTTTAAAAAGTTCCTGTTCTTTTGATACGCTTTATTTTCCCTTTGATGAGCAATCGTGTTTGATGAAGTTTGGATCATGGACGTCTAATGGAAATAAACTAAATATAGATTTTGTTCTGCAAGACTCAATGGACATGAGTGATTTCGTGAAAAATAATGAATGGGATGTGACAAAAAATACAGCGGCGCGGAATGTGTTATATTATAGTTGCTGCCCCGAGCCTTATGTCGATTTGACATTTAATTTAGAATTACGACGAAAGGTGGCTTTCTATACATTTATACTGGTTCTACCATGTGCTCTGCTCAGTTTATTAACATTGGTTATATTTTGGGTACCACCAGAATCTCCTGCTAAATTACAGCTAGGTATAGTAAACATGGTTCATATATTGTGTCTTTCATTTCATATGCAAAGTGTAGCAAAGTGATATTATTCGTATGCTTTATTGTAGAAAACCCTTATTTAAATATTACTTCTGGAAAGTGTTAAAGGTAGTATTTTGAGGTGAAAAAAGAACTATCTATTGTCTTAAGTCTTAAGATCTGATAAAATTGCAACTTGTGGAGGTGAAGAGCGTAAAAGTGTTTAGATGTGCTTGAAAATTGCCTAATTTGATGACCTTATATCACATTTCAGGTATGAGTGTCTTTGTTGCGTTTTTCTTCTTGTTATTGGTTTTAGCTGACTTTACTCCAAGAGCAGCTGCTTCTATACCTCTAATTGGTAAGATTATAAATTTCTGTTTTTCAATTGTCTGATATGAAGACTGGCACGTGAAAGTGTCTAGAAATTCACAAGATAATTTCTCCATATGTAGAAAGCTAATGGTTTCTTTTGTGCTTCGTTACGACCGACTTTTATTTTGCATACAAGAATCTTTGGAATAATGGGAAGTAACTCCAATAAGATATGAGATTATTTTCCTTTTAGGTGCATATTTCTGTTTAAGTATGGTGATGATTACGATGTCAACTGTTTTAGCATGTATTGTTGCCAATATGTATTTTCGGGGAGTACGGGTCAACAGGGCTCCAAGGTGGTTCCGTTCCGTAAGTATGAGTAAAGACTTTTCGCTTCCATACAAAATGATTCATTGAGTTTGACAACTTTACATTCTTCTACGGATACTGAGTATACTTTAGATTTGGGTGTCAATGGTCGGAAAATCCATGAACAATACTGCTTTGTTAAATGAAATGAATATAATTTTACAGACTACTTTTCTGCGCCTAACTGAACTGGGTTGTGCTGACGAAGACGGACAGCGCCATGTATTGTTCAACAAGAGTGACATTAGCCTACTTTCCAACAGTCGAGATATCTTTAAAGTACACAGTTTTTAGCGTACGAGGCCTCGGTTCATTACCCGATTCCAAAACTAGAGGTTTTTGTTCATGTCAACCTGCATCACCGATAGGGGAAATCGGTTTGAAACATATGAAGGAACCATCTCGACATATGCCGGGATTGATCCCTGTAAAATCAAATTATTTTTTTATTCTCTTGTAGTGTTTGGTTAATGGCGTTGCTAGAGTTTTATGTTTAAGAGAAAAAATAGTTGAAATAGATACAACATCCCCTTCAAAGAAAAATTGGAACACATGTGTCATAACTCAACAGAATGGACGAAATAATGACACAGATACAAAGTGTGCGAAGGTCCGTCTACTGGAAAACAGTACGGAACACAAGATTCCATCTGAAACTACTGAGGGGGGACGGGACACAGTAGTCAGTGATTTGAACAGGATCAATATTTTAGGTAGAAATTCAGGACTTTATGATGAAGTGAGAGAAATACGAGATATTTTACAGAAAGACGATGAAAGAAGAGTAAAAAGGGTTGAAAAAGATAAATATGTGTTAGAATGGCGGGTATTAGCCTGTATAATTGACAGGTTATTCTTTATCATTTATCTTTTCATTAATATTGTAGGATTAATTGTTTTATTTGTGGCAAAATTTTGAGATCATCTTCTACATCATGTCTGTATGTGTGGCTTTCAATCATTGGCTATTTGTTTCGATTGTTCATTTTTACAGATATCATATACAGATACACATTTTCAGTCATTAATTCTATTTTAACGACCATGATGCAGTTAAGAAGATATTTGTTTTAATTTATTACACAGGTTTGCTTTGGTTTGTATTTATGAGGGATTTTGTGTATTTTGTGTGTCATTAGACTTGCCAGTACTTCAAAATGCAGTTTAGCTGTTAACTAAGACACTATAAGAAGTTTATAGTTCTGTTATTTTCTAGCAATTATGCTTCCCTGATTACCATAATTTGTGTATTTCGGGGCAAAACATTATAATATTTACATCGATAGAATCGATAGAATATCTGAATACACTTTAAATCAGGGTATAACAGTATCGAAATTTACATCGACAATCTTACTATTTTGTTTTTGTAGTAGTAATATCTGATTATTGTATATGATTGATATATATGTACATTAGGCCTTTCAGTTAGAAGTGTATAATATATATTCCATTATATATTCCCAAACTGTTGAAAGTAACAACCTCTGTCAAACATTACTTAATCACCTGATAGATAATATTTTTATATTAGTCAAGTTATAAGTACATTGTGGAATTTTAAAAGTTTGATTCATAAATCAAGGTACATTTCACCAAATAAGCAATCGTTACGCAATGTGTGTTTATATTTTATAATATTCAAAGAATTGGCGTTTTTCACTAACATGTGACGTACACTTAGTTTTTCAATATTATATTCGAGTATGAACAATATTTCTTATCAAACAAATAATCTTATCAAACAACTTATTGCCAATTCGCCTTTTATGTCGGCAGCACAGGTTTGATTGCATAGGTGTCGCTTATACTTCCTGTTGATATAAATAATCTTTGTGAAGTGATGCGATTGACAAAATGAGAAAATGGAATCGTGTGTCATGTAAGATTTCTTACATAATGCATATTTGTTGTTTACCATTATCGTGTGCCTAAAATCAGCAAGCTTTGCAATTCGATGGCAAGTTCCTATATTTGGTCCAGATTTATTCAGTGTTAACTGTTATGTCTTATGCCGTGACATTTAACAATATTAGATTTTGTATGACAACACATATCACTAATGCAAATAAAGATTCACATAATTTAAGTTCCTTGACTCATCAATTCATCATGTTAGTTTATAACCATGGCGTGCACATTTTTGGAATGTCGCATCTAATTTAAAGGATCCGGGTTCCGTTATAAGTTGTTGATTGGCTCTTTCGGAGGTAATTTTTTTAAGAGCAGTACCTCATTTTGAAATGAAATGAAATGAATAGAGTTTTACGTCCTACTTTACTGCACCATGTGGGCTAATGAAGACGGGCAACGCCATGCAGGGTGCGGTGAGGGAAATTTTGCCAGGACAGCGGCATTGGCCTGCTCTTTTTCGATTTCCAACTGTCGAGGGATCTTTAACGTGCACAGCCTGTAGTACATGGGGCCTCGGTTTATTTTGAAGTTGATAACAATAACTGAAAATATAATCATTATTTATTTCAATGCATTCAATATACATTAGTCTAGACATGGCAAACATGGGACCGTTTCATAGGAATTTCAATAAAATCTAAATTGTTGTCTCGACACCGAAAAAATAATAAAAACCAATCCATCTCAGTACAACGTGTTTCTACAAATGCTGTGCATATTACAATGATTTTAAACAATTCGTCGGTTTTCGACTTAAAAGCTCGTCTTCCCATTCACACATTAAGATGACGAGAATGAACTGGAATTCTTTGTAAATTTGTATATTGCCTTTAAAATCGATTCGATAGATCTTTCTCTCGAGTCATACAAAAAAAGGTAAGGGACATTGCTGTCCTACAAGTCTTATAATGGTGGATACAGAGACTCGGTGATTAATGTGGTTATGTTTCCAATAAACAGATGATTTGCAACGTATGTTTTAGGCATGGCATACATGTATTCACATCTAACTAGAGCACTGTGCTTTATGTGTACAGTAATGATTACTGACAAGGGGAGAACAGCGCGTTGAAAGACGGAAGTAAGACAGGTAGTGAGTCAAAAGAACTGAATGGCTAATACGCCACGTTGCCTTTTACCAAAATGACCGCAATACCAATAATGTTGATCAACACATAAAAGGCAAAGAATATTCGGTCAACAACACACGCTATTATTCTCCATTCTTCCGTATTTCTCTTTTTAATATCAGCATTATTAGATCTTTCATCAAATCTGCTCATTATCTCTTTAATTGCACTCACTTCCGTAGATACAGGATTGGCTGGAATTCGACAAGGCGTTCGACGTCTGGGCGACGGTTCACAACTACTGTCATCCAGACCTATATCTGTTATTGTAGTATGAGATTCGATTCCAGTCTCTAAAAGGCGAACTCTGGCACAGGCCATCTCGGAGTCTTCGTCGTCAGGTTCTGTTGTGACATAAGATTTCCACACCTTCCTATGAGAATTGTATTCTCTCTGAACCTCATTAATCATATCACCAAGACACATGGCTCTCGCAATACCATCAAATACACACTGGAAACAGATGCACAGAAAAGAATATTAGAAATAATCTTTGTAATAGGACGAACATAATACAGCTTAAAGATGCTACCAAAACATTTCAATAATTTCAATAAAACTTATACCTTTCGCCCATGTTGAGAAAATAACCATGTTTATTTCCATAGCTCTCAAATGTCAAAAATAATGTTAGACCAGTACATTGTGAAAACTTCAAGAAACATAATTTTCTCGGTATCCAGAAACATGAATTGATCAGCTTGATCTACTCTCTTTAATAATATTATCAACTTCCGGTTCAGGAAATAAATTCATTACACTTAATGACGCTTATTGGAGCCATTACTTGAAAGTTGACTTCGTTCATTCTTCATTGCTAACTGATTAGAATTCTGATCCACCAATTGAGACACTTGTAGCGTGTCTAATTACAAGAGTACGAGAAGACTAGCAGACTTACCGATCTCAGCCATTGTGGAGCTCTATTGACCCGTACACCACGGAAAAACATATTGGCTATTATACAGGCAAGAACAGTTGACATTGTTATCATTACCATACTCAGACAGAAATATGATCCTGTAATATAATAAACTGATAATTAGATTATATACAACAATCGCTCTTCTATCATCCTTCTGATTACAACCATGCTTTATTAAATATCATCTCTGAGTACCTACAAGATAATTAAGTCCTGAGAATTCGCTAGCATACGTTATTGGTAATGGAAGACCAGTTTGCATACAGATTGATTGTTAGATAATGTTCTAAACAAACTAAGAGCTCACCAAGCTCGAAGTACTCTTCTTTATGACCATATATTTATTTAAGGCATTTTCAATGTCAGACAAAGTATGTTAATGCATGCAATAAAAGTTCTGTCTGATTTCATACTGATGTATGTCACACTGCATAATGTCATTGGTTATTTTTGCCTGTACTATGATCTGAATTGTTCAAATTGTTTAGAAAAATGTTCGAGTAATTTTACTAACAAAACGATATAATATTATGTCAATATTGAAAGACAATAATTATGCACCGTTCCATTAAGTTTGCTGTAGAACACAATTATCAAATTCCATTGAAAATTGAAAATTGACGATAATCGATAATAGAATATTGATATTAATAAAGTTACTAAAGTATATAATGAATATGGCATGTGATCATGTCACATTTGAACTAGGCAGTTTTCTATTTTGTACATTTCTAATCAAATTTACAAGATTTTATCTTGACACTCAATTCATTTTAAACATTAACTCTATCTTTGAGGATTATTGAATATTCCAAAAGACAAACTCACTTATTAATACTGGGTAAAATTTTATCACATTACAATGAAATGACAAAATAAGTAAGAAATATTGTTGAAATAACTGGTTTAATTCAGCAGACATACATATTGATCCTTAAGAAAGATGTTATGTTTTGTTGTGATTATTACAATGATAACTGTAAATATAATCATGTTTAAAAGATAAATGATGAAAACAGAGCATGATTATAAGTATTATACTTGTTATACCATATTTCCAGACAACAGTTCATACTGTTATTATTCAATTTTAACTTGAACCTTGCATCTTCATTATAAATAATATCACAACGTTACTCTTTTTCTAAGAAAAATACACATTCAGGCAATATAAATATATTTAATTACAGTCTCTATCTGGGTTGCCGTCAAATCACAAAATCTCTTTATCGGTTTAGTACGAAGCCCGAAGTTACGGAAATTTAAAACCTATTTCTTTCAGAATAAATGATCTTTTAGAAATACAATTGGCAAACACACAATCCTCATATATCTTTTCCTATAAACGTCACATGAGTAAATTTAACTGTTATTGTGTTTTCAGGTTTATGTTCAGATAAATGATCTTACCTATCAACGGAATGGTAGTAGCTGCTCTCGGAGTATAATCAGCTAATAATAATAACAGGACGAAAAAGGCAAGAAATATATTCATTCCTGAAAAAAATTATAAGTATATGCGTTTATCTGGAGGAAACCTTCTCCCAAAAAATATGCTTGTAATGCTAAATAGGTAACCTTCAAATAAGACTCTGGGCGGCGAACAGCAGAACAATGTCACCAAAGAGATAGAAACCAAGAAGCTTTCTCTATTTTTAGTAAACCAGTCTTTTCTATCAGCACTAAAACTCAAGATTTAACAGTGAGTGAATGTAATTAACATTTCACAGAGGGCACTGGTATTTGTTATGGTAGGAAATTTATCTAGAATCTATAAAATTACTTAGGCCAATGGATAATAAAAAGTACTAAGGTTACTAACCTAATTGCAGCTTGGCTGGCGACTCGGGGGGAACCCAAAATATCACTAAAGTCAATAAGGATAAGAGACCACATGGTAAGATTAATATAAAAGTATAAAATGCCACTCGACGTCTAAAACTGAGTTTGAAAGTTAAATCTATGTAAGGCTCAGGACAGCAGGAGTAATATTTTACATTTCGTTTTCCTGAATTATCAATCAAATCCCATTCATTACTTTTCATATATTCATGTAAATCCATTTTATCTTGGCCGAGTAAAAATTCCACATTTAACTGATCGCCACTGTAAGTCCATGATCCAAATTTTAGATAACATGTTTGTTCATCAAAAGGGAAATATAGGGTATCAAATGAACATGAACTGTTTAAAATGGCTTGTGGCATCCACAATAAATTACCAGTATGTTGAACAACAACTAGAGCTTCTCTTTGTTCTTTTAATCTATCATCAGCACTGAAATATACAACCATATAGGTGGATTTAGGAATGTTGAATCTACATCTGCAATTAGATTTCGGTTGATGCGTCCAACTGGATCACACAAAGTTATTAACATCTAATACTTTATAAAGCTGAATGTGCTGCAAATTTAAGATAATGTAGCACATGTATATCGTTTTGAGATAAACGCAATAAATATGTTTCCTGTGGATTTTCAATATATATTTTGAAACTGTATGCTTCTTGCTGCTGAGTATTCCGTCAGCATGTTACTACTGATTATGCTTAGAAAACATGCTTAACATGTGTAAGAATGGATGGAGAATGCAGAAACATCCTGGTAGCCAAACTGAAAGGAATCCGAACGACAACATAAATATTATAGATTCGTAGATCTTCATGTAAATATATGGGAATAAAATAGTCCTAAAATAGGTCAATTGCTTGCATAATTATACAATTTCACATTCACTATAGTATAATAATATATATTATAGCTGATAAGTATGAATCATTAATAAATAACAATAATAATGATGCTATAGTCAGTAATTGTTTGCCGTTCGATCCATCTATAACATTTCTAACTAATATGTCATTAGAAACACCATTACTGTAATTTTAAACATAATGAATGTTCAATCTAAATTCAGTCATAATTAAAATATGGCACAAGCTTCACTAAGTCGACTTTATCACTTTATAAACATCCGGAAAAAATAGTAACAGAAAGGAATGTAATTATTCTTTACTTTTAGATTACGTGTTTCCAGATTTTGGTTTGATGGCCAACACAAACTACAGGTCTATACATGACATTACCTTCGAATTAATATACTTACAAATTATATAACAGAATATCTGGTAACCAAATGTAATCAGCGGGTACCCTGATGCTGGTTATATTATCATGTTCCTTAGGGTTCCACGTTAGTAGTATATCTTTCCATACCTACAAAAAGACACACAATAATTAGTTAACAAATGCAAAGTATCTGACCATTATTCAAGACATTAAATCCCGGCAGAAGTGTCAGAACATCAAACAACCCCGAAAACTATCTGTCCGGCACGGCACAACGGTCTCTGACGGTGCAAATAACTTTATGTTATCATGAAACGGGCTCTATACATGACACGCTTTAATTGGTTAAATAAAAATCGTCATTAGAATGGGGCAGAGATATGAAAAAAAACTTTGTAAGATTGAAATGGACAAAAAATCACAACAAATAATAATTGTTCTCTATATTCGCGCCTGAACAATCCACACATATTTTGTGGAATCTTCAACAGTCAATAAGTCAAAGGGAACGGGAAGCTCATATTTGAACTTGTCACAGTGTTAAATGAGAAGGATCGAGAGATCAGACAATAATTTCGATTGGAAAACTTCTTGGGAATTGGTAGACTTTCTCTAAAAATTGACATCTCATCACACAGCTATTGATATATCTAAATGATACGGCATGGTGTTTATTCCTCCAGGTCATCTGTGTTCTGTTATGATTACAAACATCAGATACAATGTCCGTATTCACAATAGATACTTATTACTAGCTGTCAATAACATGACCACTTCCAATCAAAATATCACATTTACTTCTGTTCAATGTTCACCAGAAACATCAACAGTCAATATCATTAGAAATTCGGGATGACTTCTTGTCCAGACCTTTCTCATTGTTAGTGGTCAATTCGCTGACCATACACTGTCCGTAACATCTAGACAAAGAAATCCAATATCGCAGTTCAGTATGCTCAAGTCTGTCAATAAAAGCCAATCTCATTTACTGATTGCTTTAGCAATTTCATAAGCCCTAGACCTTTGGTATGTTTAACATGAGACAAATTGAAAATGACCTTATTTCTGTGAATCTTAGAATATCGGCGCCATTTGCCATGTTCCGTTTCGATATCAAACTGTCTTTATATTTTTAACAGAAACAGTTTGTCTTGTACTCGATCGACTAGCATTGAAAAACAGGCATAGTAAGCTGATGTAATGGTACAAACATTTAAATCCTCAAAGAGTAAGCATGAACGATATTTCTTAAAATAAACTGATGGTCTCCCATTTGTTTTTCAATGAATTTTTTCTTCAGATAATTTCATCAAAATTTTGTTGTAAGATTGATATTCTGATTCTACAATCAATTGTCAACAAGACATTGATGTGGTAAATAATCGGATTGAGTGAGAATAGAAAATCTTATGGACAATATTACAACAGTGTAAACATAATGCTCTCATTATTCCATTAATAGACATTTATGATTGGCTCTGATGAACTTTTATAAATTCTAGACAGTAGGCTACTGGAGAGAGGAAATATGGCGATTTAGAAATAGAATATAAATCGATTAAAAAGAGCAATTAGCAGTGAAAATACTCCATTAAATTTGTTTAGAGTACTGCTTTAACTAATCGTTATTCACTGAACACTGTGTTCATTAAGTAAATAAATATTACAATATAAATCTCAAATTGTCTCTCAAATACAATCTATAAAATCGATTAGGGTATGACACCTTAATAGATTTTCTTTTCTTCTTAAATCATTGTTGTTCCGGAAATGACGCTTGCAATAACAATTACTGAAGCACTGACCTGATTACTGTTAAGGAAATGACAAAAGCAACATCCAAATACTTTTACCGAAAATGTTTCAAGAAAAAAACTTTTCCTATCGCGACATTATAGTGCGCTTGTTCCTTTTTATCATTCTGGTGAGAAACGGGAATACAAAAGTATCTTAACAGTTTTGAATGAGAATCATATAACAATTTTTCATGACAATTTCCATACTATTTTCAATAAGTTTGTCTTGTGCAATAACGTAATTGGATGCGACAGGTTAGAAATACGTGCGAAGATTATTTAGTAAGAATTCGTCAAGTTGTGATAAAAAAAAAAGCATTTTAGGAGAGAGCAAGATTAAAAAGTTAATTTGGACAGCATTGATATACGACTAAGACACTGCAAGACACACGATAGATTCAACGTAATAAAATATACAGAGTGCAAAGAATAACAAATTGCAAAAAAGGTTTGCAATTAAATTTATATGCTGTAAAAAAAAATACTTACGTAATGGTACCATATATTGGTTTTTAAAACTTGATTTTGTTCATCTACATCCAATACTTGTATTAAAGACAGGCTAAAATTGACTGTTAAACTATCTTTAAAATTAACTATTGGTCGACCAGTTTTACCCTGTGAATGATATCGAGCTAATAACTTCTTGATTAAAATTTTCTCTGCTGGTATTTTATCAGGTGCTGATAAACATTCCCCTGTAACAGATTCAACACAGAAGTTTATCAGTATAGGATAAACCACGACATAGTGTTTTTCAGATACGTTAATTAAAATCCCGCATCCCGAGAGGTTTTACGAGGGTAAGGGTTTTAAATATCATAAAAATCCGAGGAAAATGTAACCATTGTGCTTTTTACTTTATATAAATCCAAGACCTTCTCGGAAAACATTTTCTGGTAAAGGTGCAAAACACGTATTTACAAACGTGGTCAATTCAGCCGACAGCCATTGAGCTAGACTAAATATTTGATAGGGGATTCTGGAGTTAAACTATTTAATAAATACCACTGAATTTAATACATAATATCGAGAATGTTCGGAAATTTAAACAATATCCCTGGGATTTTATATGAAAGGATTTACTTTTATCTTATTCCTGTCAGAACAAGGGGTGACGTCACTTGAGGGCTAAAATACATAATAAAATAAGAACGTATTGTGTGAAAGTCTCCTCCATAATCTGGTTAAAAACTCGGATCTGCTGTATTCTGACACAATACTTCAGTACTGTTAATCCATTATTTGTTTAGTTTTCTTTACAAAAAGAGAATTCGCGTATAAAATATTAGTTTGCGACTTTTTATTCAAAAAGTACAACTTGATAAACATGTTCGAGTTCTTCAAAGTAATTATTTTAGCTATATACAGCAAAAAGGTGTAATTGAGGGCTAAAGTTCAAATACTTCTATACTAAAAAGAAATGTCATTGTATTTTTTGCATTTCAATATTGACTGTAAAAAATATTTATGTTGAAATGTTCAATTCTATTCAATCAAGGGAGAAACAAAAATGGTTATGTCTGGAAAGAACAAACAGGTGGATATCATAAAAACCACATTATACATCTTTATGTCCATCTTCGATCCGATCCAGTTGCTTTCGCGACTACTGGTCTGGATTGCCGATTCTGGTTGCTTATCTGGTTAACTTATATTTTATTAACATAACCAAATGTGAAGGTGAATCATATTCTCCAATCAACTGTAATATTGAATAGGTTTATAATGCCATCTTACGGTCATGGAATGTTTCTTAAGGTTCCTTAAGGTCACATGAATGTCACATTTTATTTCCGATATATTTTAATGATTAGCTCATTCATTGTAGGCATTCAATAATTGTATTGTAATTAAATTGTAATCAGCAATGGATTGAAAAAGCTACGAAATTAGAAATATAGAATCAGCATAATATTATGTTATTTCATTTCATTTTCAGAACATTTTATATTAATACTATAAAATAATACTTTTATATGCATCATTTTGGGGTTTTTAAAAAACAAACAATCTTTTCTTTGTGTTATGGAATAAAAAGTTATAAGGACTGTATATAATATATAATATATATATATAAGTATATTATCAAGCATCATTACAATTTCAACAAAAAACATTCATGGGCCAATTTAATAAACATTAAATAATAACTTGTGATCAATAATCTATTGATACTATTTAATCTATTCCATCTATCATACTGCAGTTCTACCTTTTATTATGAGATTAAAATACACTGAAAAACGTAACAAATTAGTTACATGCATTATACATCCATTCTCAAATGTGTATCCATGTTCACACAAATAAGTGCTACGATAGATTTGAATTATTTGTAACTAAATATCATTCTGTCTGATTATATCAACAATATGGTAACATTAAAAGCAAGGTGGACCTGTATTTGTAAGAAAACGTAGAACTTTTTGGCATAATACAAAAATACACTACCAGTTCTAATTAAATTGCTGGGATATTAAAGGGGCAGTATGCAACATTTTCATTATTATTATTTCTAATATATGTGCTATTTATTTCAATGTGTACACCCCAAATCAAACTAAATTTATTTTAAATGGTTAATTAGTGAACGGATCGTACTAATAGTTAAGTGAGTTTAAACTCGTTTCGATATTGTTAGTTGAAACATTTTAGAATACGTAGGAGACATATTTCTCTGCAATTAGGCCTTAATTTCGCAAAAAAGTAGTTTAATAACACCTACCAAAAAGCATAACGAACTTGGAATTTTAACGTAAACTTCAAACCATTCAGATAGTTTTGGCGTTAAAAAATTAACGGCAGGTTCTATTATGTTAAAAATTACATTTTTCATTAACTTTCTCTACTGACGATTATCAAAGATGCTACAGAATCGAGGTGAAATTCATCATATTAGGGAAATGAGTAACATTAAACAATAGCATATATCACGTAATGAAATGTTCACAGAATCAAGCTATTTATTAGTAACCCCAATAGGCTGTAGAATAATGACAAGCAACTCAATTGTCTGATTCAGAGTAATTCTAGATATAAAGGTCAGAAAAGTTGAAATACATCAAAATTAATGATAGCATAGCTTTCTGACAACAAATCATATGAACAGCTTACTTATACAGCTGAAAACATAATGTTGTATAAAATCGGTATCAAATTGAATTCAAATTCAAATTCATAATTTCCAAATATCAAAAGTCTTCTTAGTTTATTAGCAATACACTTCAAACGAAGAGAACATACTTTTAACTGTCAACAAACTTGAAAATATCCTTCTAGTTTTCCTACACATATTATCTAAATATTACCCAATTGGAAATAATGTACATCATCTTCCTGGTTCTTCTTCGATCTCTGACTTCAGAACTGGCACATAACTGGTTCAATTAAATCAGGATTAAACCATGCTTGAGATTATGTATTTTTAAGATTTCATAATTGATTTGTAAAACTAAGTATTTAAAACAACAAGATGGTCCTGTACAGGTGAGATTTCCGGGCCTCTAATATTTGAAATTTCTAACTTCGTGAAAGCGTTTTAGGTCATATACACTAGATTGGGGAGTGAGAAAATACAGATGTAGTTTTAGAAAATCAAACCAAATCCTTCGCTGAAAAGCATTATTGTCAACATCAGATTCCGATTTTACTAGTAATTAAACTTGTAGGATATTTTCAAATTTCCGTCGCGATATATAAGGTAGGCCTATGATATGTATTTTGTTCATAATTTTACAAAAGTAAGTAAATATTGTTCTTATAAATTATGTTAAAA
Source organism: Lottia gigantea (assembly GCF_000327385.1). Lineage (NCBI taxonomy): Eukaryota > Metazoa > Mollusca > Gastropoda > Lottiidae > Lottia > Lottia gigantea. The sequence goes on from NW_008710508.1 coordinate 370,059, forward strand.
TTTCTAGATTATTGTTAGAACTCAAGATAGTCCTGGTGACGAATAATTGGTTGAATTTTTATTCTAAATCAATCCCAATCAACCATTTCTTTTTTAAATGAGCTCGCTAAGTGATATGTACTAAATGTATAATATTTTCCAATAAGATAAACTAATCCAGAATAAATAGAATATTTTTAAAATATAGGTCATGGTAAATAATTAAAATAAATAGAGATAGGCCTATGTCTGTTATTCTGTATTCCACATTACTCATTAATAAAAATTTGAATATGTTCAGTGATCCATTCCGTAAACACAACTATGAACATATGTGTTTATTAAAAATGGATAAATTTTATGACTAAACAAGAACTAAATAACATAGACTATACAGAATTGAAAAACTAACTTCGTCGTCACATATTATATACCGGGGTTTAAATATGTGTTATTTAGAAGCAAAGTAGTAATAGTATTTGCACTGGCTATACAACTGAGAAAAATAAATCGTTTTAATTCGTACAGAATTATCATCAGATTTGTTTTACATCCAGTTATTATCAAGTGGAAATGTAAAAGTTGACAGCTACGTTTTATGTGTCTCTAAGCATCATGTCCTTCACTCTAGATCATTTACACCCGTTTCGCAACATTTAGTTCATCCTTTATAGTCATTATTCTTAAAGGGGCAGTATGCAAAAAGTAAATCATATCTGAAAATATTTCGTAAGTCATCTTCAAACAAACTGAATTAAAAACGGGGAGTAGTAATTGTTAATTTATCATTTTGACCTAGTTTTGGTGATTGGCTGGATAATTACTCGATATTATGAATTGAAACCTTCAGAATAAGAATAAGTAGTAGGCACATTTCTCTACAATAAGGCGTTTGTCTTGCTTAAATCATCACAGTAGTTTTCTTGCACCTTCCAAATATCAAAACGAACTTACGTAAACCTTTTAAATCGTTTTAAAAAATAACGGCTGGATATTTATAGTTAATACTTTCAGATACGTTCAGGGGCACATTTCTCTAGATTTTGGTGTATAGATTTCACAAATTTCAGCAAAAAATTTTTCGACAACCAAAAAAACGGAATGCCGCTTTTAATGCATTGTTAGTTTATAAAATAGCAATAAAACTATAGTAATAATTACATTTTACATTATTTAAGTCTTTTCACAGTTTTATACATGCAGCGATATATTTGTTAAGTGAAGATTGTTATGGGAATAAACATTCATCTGTTGTTTTCTATAGAACTGCGAGGATGGGTTGGTATTAATATTTCATAACGAAAAGCCCTGTCTCCCAATAGATTATTGTCACAATGCATACTAAAAGGAAACCATCAATGATAAAAGAATAGACTCAACAGTTGATACATGGTCTAGATAATTTTAAGTATTTAGGAAACATCTTGTTTGACATTTTATTGTCCCCACAAGAATTTCGTTGGGGGTATGTAAGCCTACAGTGTCGTCTCTGTAGACAATTTAACAATATGATAAAAGAGCATTTACATGAATTATGTAATATTAATGAAAAGGTTTAATATGCTCTGAATATTTGAAATGACTGGAATCTGTGTGTAATGTAAAATTTTACCTACATCTCATCTATTGGGAAAAATATATTAATGCATTTATTCTCTCAAACCAGCTGTTAGTCGCCAAATAATTATTTACAATTGATGAATTTCATGAATATATTCGTATAGGAAATTGACAATGATATAATAATAATAAATCTTTATTATCACAAAGGGGCAATTCATTTTTATAACAAGGGAGATTTCGGATACAAAAAAAATAAATAGGAACCACAAACAAATGAAACACAAACATAAATACAAACAGTACAAAGAACATAGTGACACGGCTATTGTTTATTGGAAAAAATGAAGTTTTCATCAGACCTGCCTTTAGAATTAAACTTTCGAATAATCAAGGGGATAAAAGAATAAAGGGCTAGAATTCTTTGACCAGAGGGTAGTGGGATGTAATTATCAGATAGAACATGTGTATAGTCATGGATAAGTTTCTCAGTTTTCTTAATTAACTGGCTTTCAAATATTGCGTTTAATGATTTACATTGTGATCTAGTTAAGTTGCTGCATATGTTGACAATTTTAGAAAGCTTGTTTTTATTTACAGTTGACAGATTACCGTACCAACATAGTATGTTGAAGGTCAGCACACTTTGTATAAAGGATGAATAGAATAGGTGCATAATTGACTTATCGATCTGAAAGGAATTTAGGCACCTTAAAAAATATATACGTTTGCGACACTTGTAATATACATTCTATTAAACCTGTAAATATTACCCCCAGGCCGTTTGAATTTTTTAAATACTATTATTAATGTTAAAGAATAAATATAATCAGTTGAAATTTGTGTTAGGTATTATCTTATAAACTGAACTGACAAAATATCTCATTTCTGTTCGTATTGTGATTCACATTTAGGCATAAAACTATGATATGAAAGCAATAGTAAAGCATCATGTTAAAAACTCCATGTCATTCCCTTTGCATGACTAAAATCAAGCCCCCAAAATGACGCAAATGTGCTTTCAAAAAATACTTTGACGGAACAACACAAGTGACATAAATGGTGTATATAATGATAGTATAAATCCCGAAGTCAGTCACAAATGAAACAGTAGATTGTGACTCACTTTTGCAACTAGCTGAAATATTGCAATTATTGACTTTTTCAACTGCTATGGGAATAATCAATGTGTTATACAGTTATTAACTATATAATTTTTCGGCGAGACATCCTTGCAGGAACGTGTTGCGTGTGTACGGTGCTGATCTTGGTGGCCTTGGCCTACTTAAAAGGACATTCCATAATATCAGCATCCAGAGAAACGTGGCCCTTAGGCCTTGACGTATCTGAATGTTTAAAAATCCTGTTGTTAAGTTATTAACGCCCATTTTTGTTTGGTGCAAGAAAACATTTTTACGTATTTAAACAAAATAAACGTTTAATTTTAAACGTCGCATTTTATTTGATAACGTTACCTGTATGTGTTTCGAAACGTAGTATGTAATATAACTAGTAGTATATCCATATAACTTGTGTTCTTAATGTTTACACTCCTACTTGTATATGTCTTACAAAGATAAAACGTCTAATTGTATAGAAATATGTCTCCTGCTTATTCTGAAGGTTTCAATAAATAATAACCCTTTTAAAACAAATTCAGTTTGATCAAGTAGGTACATAAGAAAAACATACTTTAGAAATATTTTCAGGTAAAATTCACGATGTTTTTGATGATGAAAGTTTTGCATTCTACCCCTCTAAATAGGGTTATATAAAACTTCATTCACGCGCAAGTACGGAATAACATAAAGATTGTATTCGATTTGACTGGTCTAGATCCCAGGTCTAAGATCATAGCTCTGAATTGCCGAATTATACTTAAATGTATGTTGTATTGTTATTTTTATGTTGTATATCAGAGGTTGTGTAATAGAGGTAGATGTTTCGGTCTATGCATAAATATACTAATTCATAATATTATGAAATAAACACGGGTTTAGTGTGTTAAAAGTGTCTCATAGAAAGTCTCCTCTCAAGTGTCTGAAGATCTGAATATTGAAAGAACCATCTTATTAAGTGGTGTGTATTGTCATTTTGATTTGCCATGATAAAAGGTTTGTAAAGATATATATTTTTTTTTTACACGATGTGATGATAAATGAGTTCGATTTCATTCAAATCCAGTTGCCGTCGCATCATTTTCAGTTAAATCATAGATCCAGACTAGTCATAAGATAATAATACATATTGAATGCTTAACCTGCTTAAAGGTACAGGTTAGCCATTTTTTACTAATTGTATCTTAGTCTCAGAAACGGGAATTTTATAGCTAAGCCAATCAGTAACAGTGTTAACAGCTCACCATCGAAATTTGAGCCTTCAAATCCATGTGTGTCCAGAATCACCCACGTATAAATGTTAAAATGACATCTCGTCATAGTGAGTAAAATTCCTAGTTTGTAGTATCTTTATAGGAATTATGCGATTTTTTGTTTCACTTCTAGTACTTCTGAAGACTATTTACATATATTCAACACTCAAATCAACCTCCCAAAATTGGCGCATTTGTCCCTTTAGTAGGACAGGTGGGCCACTTTGGAGGGTTGATTTTAATTGTGAATATATGTAAATAACCGCACAATTCCTTTAAAAATATTACAAGCTAGGAATTCTACTCACTTTTCCTACATATGTCTTTTCTATATATCACAGAGTATCTTAAATTGACGAGTCCTCATTTTAAGATTCAAATGCAGATAATTCTGGACAAACTTGGATTTGAAGGCTCAAATTTTGACGGTGATATGAGACTTGAAAGACTATATCTGATTGGCATAGCTAAAAGGATTCAAGTTTCTGAGACTAAAGTATAATTGGTGAAAATAAATGGCCTATATGTCCATTTAAGTTATGACTCTACTGACCGTATGTTATCAATTATTATATTCACATTTTCTGTCAAATATTTCATGTTTCACATTAGGTTTTACAGACAGATACGATAATAAACAGTATGTAAAGATATTCTACTTACCTAATGTGAGACAAATAAGAAATAACGTTATGACTGTCCCATAGATATCATCCATTGTTTCCAAATTTCACTATTCATTCGGATAGCTTCATGTAAAGTTTACTTGGTGTGTATACTCTCTGTATATACTGTGGCAACACGTTAAAAAATAGTCACTCATCGGTATCTTGCATTAACATTGTCTCGAGCCGATAGGTACAGATAGATATCAGACGCTGAATTCCATAATCTAGCTATAATTCTGTTCTGAAATAATGCAGAGATAATTCGTTAGCTGTCAGACCAATCGAGTCATTCTATTCGGCAAATGATTCACTTGATCGAACATCTTTTGACACATTGTCCTTCCATTTCTTGAAATTCACTAAATCATCCACAGATCCTACTATCAACCTAACTTTAAAATAACAGTTTTCGGATGTACACGTGTCACAGTAAAGTGTTTAACAGTCAGTAAACTGTTCGCTTAGTTATCTAAGCAACTAATACACTCTGTTTCTATACATTTATACTTCTATTCAATATTCTGTTCTCAGGAAACTTTCTTCTTTAACGTACAATAGAGTATAATATATTCACCAGTCAACTGTAGAAGTTACTCTCCTGGGCATGGTACAAAATTGTTTATGTATTATAAATCTATGAACATACTAGCTGCCTTCATTTTACCTATAAATATATACAAACATGTAAACAGAATAAATCAATAAAAACGTAGGGCGACGCATTTGTTCCAAAATGGACGTGTTCTTTTATGTCAAAGCTAATTCAACATCAGTTGTCTAAATCTCAAAAGTTTATAGATATGTGAATTTTGGTTTGCAAAAACACGCCACATTCGATGAACCAATAGAGTGATATTTAATGAATTTATCCCATTCATAATTTCTGTCAAAATAAGTACTCAATGTAATATAATTGGTTAACTAATACCCTTATTTCACCAAGAATTGATTTACAATTCCTTGACCGACTCGATTGTCGTTGAATCGCTTTTAATCGTTCCCTTGTTTTGGCCAGATCGAGACCCAACCAATGGACCATGACGGCTGGACGAATTGGACGTTCTAAATTTGCTCATATATGGCCGATCTCTAAGGATTTGTTATGGTCCACACAGTGCCTTCTACCTTATACCTTCTGGGTAAGATCTATTGCGATCGTTTTCGGTCTTCTGAGGGTCTTCTGAGTGATCTAAAATGTCGGACCATGATCGTCTCGGTCGTCTTGCGTCAAAATACGTCTTATATTGGCCTCTCTTGCGCAAAGATCGGTGGGTATTGGAAGCGGGTACCTTCGGATATACTTGCGCCCCGGATTGTGTCAATCGCTCGAAGAATTTTCGGTATTCATCCCTCAATCCCCCACCGCCCCAATGATCCATTGGTCGGGTAAAAAAGAGGACGATTGGAGGAGATTCGGGACAACATCGACCACGCTTTCGGTACCCGACCCTCGAGGGATCTTCCCCCGAATGTTAGAGGTATTGCACGTTGGTCCTCGCATGTTTCCGGCCTTTTCGCAAAAATGTAGCCGATCAAAAATGATCTTTGGTGAAATAGGGGTATTGAGTACAATAATACAATATTATAAATTGATGGAGTAGAAATAACTTGACATTTTATCAACATACCCTACCCTAGTGTATGTAATAGTAAGATTTTTTAAGAAACCCTACAAACCATATAGTAAACGAATGTCCATACGGTTGGTGTAAATTATGGTTGTGATATACACCTGCATACATCTGTACATCTGCATATGATTTGGAAAGTGATGTGTTGAATACGACATTAGCCTTTGCAAGTTTAAATCATGTTGTATGTGATTGACAGATATGATAGTTATCTATTTATTCAGTTTATACTGCTGCTAACTCATAATATATCGATTGGTATAGGATATAAAATGACGTATCATACACTGTTGATGACTATATCATATTATCTACAATAATACATGCATTTATCTAGGGAGTACGATTAAAGGAATTTAATCAATAAAATTTCAATATTGATATCGAGAGTATTTAATTGATTAAAAACATAAACGTTTGAAATCTCGATCAGACTTTTTTTTAATATTTACTACAAACAGAGACCTCTTACAGTTTTGTTGAGTCAAGTAAATAAACAAAATGATATTCATTATTTTTAAATTCCACAAGAGAATATATCGTTACAAATTTTGACACAACAGTTCGCCCGTATACTATAATGGTGATCGCAAAGTTTAATTTTCTGTTTTGAAAGAAAAACATTTGAGAGCGACAGACATTGGTTCCTCTCTACAGTGTATTCTGTGATATCCGACATCTGAGTATTCCGACATTCTGTATTTGAAAAAAATTAGTCTGGTACACTTTTTTCATTAAAGTGTTCTGGTTTGAAAAGGAGTTTTTTTCTTCTACCAACCCCTTTCATTTTGATTTTTTTTTTCGAATGCCTTTGATGGCTGGAAATATCGTTTACGTACGAAATCCGGGTCAGGACTTCCAACTTCCGACTTTTAAGTTTTTTTTTTCACGTCCGACTTCCACGTTTTTTTTCACTTTATATTGATGAGATCTTGGACAAGTTGGATAATCACAATTTTTTACTGAACGGTTTTTTAGTTATTGCCCTTGACTTAGCCTAAACGAATTGAAATATGCTTGTTAACGCAATAGAGACTGCAGTTTTCATCTGATTCGAATGAAATTTGGTGTGATCATTTATATATTGATGAGATTTTGGACAAGTTCGATATTTATGATGTTTCGTTGGACGGTTTTTATACGCCCACATATAATGTGGTCGTATATTGTCGTAACCTCTGTCCTTCCGTCGGTCCACAATTGGCTTGTTATCTGATTTTAATGAAATTTGGTGTGATCATTTATATTAATGAATTCTTGGACAAGTTCAAATTTGATGATCTTTCCATAAACGGAATTTGAGTTATTGCCCTTGACTTAGTTAAAACGCATCAAAATTCGTTGACTTGTTAATGCGATAGTTCATGTCAGAATTTTATTGAATATTGTGTGTTTGATTAAATCAACTATATCTTGCACAAATGAGATTTTTGGTATGATTTGACACAGATTGGTGACCGCCCTTGATATACTGAAAAAGTATTAGGAAAGTGGGCGTATCTTGCTAGGCAACCACTTGTTGTGTCAAGTATCCCTGTTTCAGTAATTTCACGGTTAATATTCGACCTCTTGCCAGAAAGGCCTTATAAAGAGAACAAGCTCTAGCATAGCGGACCAGTTGTGAAACTTTGTTATCCTCTGTTGAATCATACCTTAATTTGAACGTGCCTAAGGACTCTTAGATATAAATGAAACCAAATTTTATTGAGGTCAGATGACAACTGTGACTTCTATCGCGTTAACAAGCAATATTGGAACCGATCACAAAAGCGTAGGCTTAATTAACAGCTCGCTGGAGGAAAAAATTTGAAAGTCAGAAGTAAAAAACTTGGCAATCGGAAGTCGGAGGTGAAAAAAAACTTGGAAGTCGGAAGTAGGAAGTGAAAAAAAAAACTTGGAAGTCGGAAGTTGGAAGTCCTGACCCGGCTTTCGAATTCTTTAAAAACAAAACGGTGGAGGGCCTTTGCATCAATAAACCTAAATAGTCCATCAATAGTTCTAAATTTCTATTAGTGGAATCCGAAATTTCGACTTGTGGAATCCGAAATTTCGACTCGTGGAATCCGAAATTTCGACATGTGGAATACGAATTTTCGACTTGTGCAAAATATGTTCAATAATTAAAAAATTTTATGTGTGACTAAAAGACTTTCGTAGGATAGACCCTATGGTCGATATCAAATTATTTACATAAAAAAAATGTTTTTCAGATTAAGCAAAGATCACGCTCATAAAAAAGAATTACTCCTGGTTTTTGCGTGTAAATTAAAGATAAATTTCATCTATAGACTTAAGTAAATCAATTTTTTATTAATTAAATCAACTCAGTGTTTTATATGAGACCGTATTGTTTCTTGATGGTAATGTGGTATGTATAATTAGATTTACACGGGCCTTCAAATCCAGATTAATCACCGTGATAGCAGACCCCTCCAGACTGGTTAAGCAGCTTAAAATGTCAGAGATGTTTCATAGGTTTAAACTACAGTTAGTTATACTCTATAATCATTAACATGATCGTAGTAAGAATACAGAAGCCTGCTTTTAAATCCCTAGCATGTCTTGGACAAGATGAGGTCAAATGCCTACTGATCTTAAAAACCGTCAAGATCATTACTGAAACCGATACAAAAAGGAAACAGAAAGCTGCCTTTGAACTTAGTGGATGAGACTAGGTGAATTTTCTACTGATCTTACAGACCGAATTCATATGGTATAAGTATGGTATGACGGAATTCTCAAATTTAATATATTACTTATGATGGTTCTTTCATCTATTTAAAATAATTTCGTTAGATACATGCCAATGGTATAATATTCAATCCTCTGTGTAACTATAAAAAATGACACTCACACTACGGCATGTATTGGATATTCTCTAAATCGGATCGGTAAAAATCTCATTAACCCTTTGGAACACCTGTAGAGGACAAGTAACACGTTGAACACAGTTTTCCCAAATTACTTCTTCATTTTAGATATTAAAATCAGATATTCAGGTTAGTCGTGCAAGCCATGTTTGTGGCAGCAGTCCTCGCTATAATACTTTCGTGAATATCACCTAAACATCTGTATATAAATTAATTCAAATGCAATTATTTATTTTGGCAAGATCAACAAAGTCACCAAAACTAAAAATTGTGGTTTTGGTTTCACTGTTAAATAGATTAATGAACGTTGAATATACAAATTAGTTATAAGAATAACCCGGAACAAATCTAGTAGAATTACTAAGTAATTCAGATCAGGTAGACTATTGGTGTTTAATTGAGCAATCAGTGTGTTCTGTGATGGAACTAAGATTCTATCTGTTTCTGTAATTCCATCACCGGTACATTGTAAACCAGTTCTGTAAAATAAGTAATAAATCATATATCTTTGTATAATAAGGCAACGGTGAATGTCTTCTACTGTAATCAATTTCAGATTAATGTTTGCTTCATACGTCCATAAATACCAATAAAGATAGTTGTTGTCCTAGCAAGGTGAAGAGTGTTTGTGTTTCTATGCTGTAGACAGATATTGAATACTGGTTATTGTGCACAATATTGTGCATTGAACATTGAATTTCTTTTTCTTGAAGCAATGTAGATTCGCCTACATGGAAAAGTCAGTCGTTCCTTGACCACTGAAAATACTTTACACGTACAGAATGTTGTCCAACAGCTTCAGTAATAGAACACAATAGAACAGGAATGGTAAATGAATGTAACAATGATAAAGATCTGAACCACGAGTATAAAACAATATCTGAATAATTAATTAATTACTACGACAGCTTTATTGTTCTAATCAAATGAACGTGTATACTAAAAACAATGAAACGATACTTGTATACTTTATTGATACCGACATATATATAATTCATTAGAAGTTTGATGCCATAATACACTCTTTTGATCTCTGTGAAAATAAATAATCATGTTGAAATCTTCAGTTAAATGTAGATTATTGTCTTAAATACTGTTGATAACCGCCTTACGAAGAACCCTTTCTTGCCCTATGTGTAATTAATGATGTTTATGGTATAGAGCTGTACGGTCACGAACTGTATTGGGTAAGGTGTTGCAATAGACCTTTCTTTAAATGCTAGAACTACCTGTAGAGATTGATGTAATATGGTGTTTTGGATGTCTGTCCCATCATAACTGACGTGTACTTTTAGTCTCCCATGTCTTTTTCCTGATGGATTTCGTGACTCTACGCGTGTTTAATTTTCAGGAATAGATTGATATTGAAATACCGAAGAAAAGAAACAATTCTTATAAATAAATCTTTTCAATAAAAAACTACTGGACTTGTAAATTTTGATAAAAATGGAAAAAACGACATTTAATATATTAAGTATCGAATAGTTATCTGGATTTGAAATAATTTCAGACATTTCTAAAAGAAAAATCAAATAAAACACGAAAGAGAGATGACAGCTGTCAAATATGGTGTGAAATGAGTTGAAATCGGCTCGTGTTTAAGATATTAATTTACAGAGTAGTAGACACAATAACTTGGTTAGCCTGTCTGATCACTCACTATAAATATTATATTGTTCTATAAAAATTCAAACTCAATCCTTGTTTACTTGACATTCAATGATTTCTAATGATACAAAGTTTTAACAATGCCCTATTCCCTGATGGATAGGCCATCAACTAAATAGTCAAGAAGCTTTAACTGATCAATGTTAATCATTCGTAAATTGTATATACACTCGATCCACCACGGTATCATGAATTTGAAAGTTATCTGGAAAAATGTACCAGAAGATCCATGACTTGAATTTCAGAAAATCGAAATTTAGAGTTAAAGGGACGAGTGTGCCATTAGTTTGACCTTAGTCTCAGGAAGAGGATTTGTTTTAGCTTAGCCAATCAGTAATAGTGTATACAGCTCCCCGTCCAAATTTGACTTGTCATTTTAAATTACTCTGTGATATAGAGAAATATAGAGATATTTTTGAAGGAATTATGCGATTTTCGTACATTTCGAGGACTTCTGAAGACTATTTAAATATATTCAAAACTCAACTCCCCTAAATGGCGCATCTGTCTAAAGGGCGTCTTAAGGTGCTCAATTTCTGAATATAAACCGACTGCTATGTGTTTAAGATTATCCATTATAAGCAGTCCTCGGAAGTAAAGTGAGAACTGCATATTTCATACAACCAATACTTCCATTTTTTTAACACAACTCTTTTGCATCAGATTAAAATCAATGCCAGATTATGAAAAAGTGTTCCTTTGAAAACGATTTTTCTGGACATTTAAACAATACTTAAATTATTTATGAACACATATACACATGTATTCCTGTCAAATGACATGTCAAGTCTGCCTTCACTTGAAGTAACGTATAGAACTTTAAAATTGTATGAAATCAAAAGATACAAAACCAGACTAGTCTTAACAAAGTGAAATTGCCTCATTTGTTACATATGTCAAAAGGATAAATAAAATTGGACGTAAATAAATGATTTGTTTTCATTTCACACCCAAAACCAATATAACAATCTATTTCTTGACTTTTAATTCTCAACAGAATTCATTTCATACTGCAATCCTTTCAAGTTAAAAGATATTTCAATGAAGGCGACCAGAAAGTCGTTTATATATCTGATACCAATTATTTTTAAATTAATTTATTTTAATTACAGAGCTTGTATTTTTGTAATTAGAATTAAATACACACAAAAAATATTAATCTTGGAAAATGAAATGAAAAAGCTAATCTTTTTGCTAAGAACCAAATCATTATTGACACCTCGCCCTTTTTTGAAGATGTATTCCTGATTAGCGAACAAGTTATTCCACAAACACGTGTAAATGTTTTATCTCAGACTGTTTTACCACCTTTCTAACATCAGTTAACACATTAACACGAAAATATCAATAGTTAATATCACTATATAGACATAAAATAATGTTATAATGTGACTTTAAATTAGAGAGATATATGTATTAAATTATAAAGATGGAATTGTGTAAAAAAGCCTTAAAAGATAGTAATATCAGCGTGAATACTGACTGATTGACATATAAAATAAAACACGACGTTTGGATATATAAATTCTCAGCATCTTAAACACCGTATCGTTTCGAACTTATCTAATCAAAACTCTGAACATATTTGGGATATATAGACTGCAATAGAAAATAGAGCTTATATTATGACTAAATATTTAATAGGTTTTACTTTGGCGTTCTTTTTGGTCTGTTAACAAACAATAAGTAGCGAGTCATATCTAAAAGTCAGCGTAAAAAATTTATACCATAGTCTTCTTTTTAAAATATTTATCTACAACTACATTATCGTAAGAAGCACGGAACGACCTGGACAGCCATTGAATCCTCTAAAAAAGGGATAAATCTAATTTGAAAAATAGGAAACATGAGATTGAAATTGATGGTAAAGATTAATGAATGGCACCGTCCCCAGACTAACGTATTTTTTTATTGTGAATAGTGGAAATGAAGATAGTTTGGAGGTGTATTAATTCACAAGTAGAAGGATTAACTTGTCAGGAAATTACAAACATTGAATTTAAATGAAGTCATTAACGTTATGAAGACGAAGTTGCTGATATGCTACAATTTGAATTCGAAATCAACTTTCACGATAAATATCTTATATGTCAGTGATAGGAAACCACAGAACAACAGAGCAATTCAAATTACTCCGGTTTCAGCTCCATATTGATTATAATTTAAACAATATTTATTTTAGATAAATAAGAAGACTATTATTTTTGCAACGTTTCAATTCACATACAGGAATCTTTATCAAGCACAAAATATTAATTATTTAATCTATAATATCAATTGCAATACGTAATATAACTGCATTCAGAAACATGAATATGTAAATCCGTCTCCATATAACATAAACATGAATAAATAGATATAAAATTAACTTAAATAACAAATAAAGTCCACACTTGAAGTATATACATTGTAAAGTGTATTAGACTTGAGAAAGAGGGTGTTTATATGTGTAATATATTGAATAGTTGTGATAGGTTGTAAAGTCAACTTCTGCATTTACCATATGAGGTATAGTGACCTACCTCGTTTACATAATCCGGAAATTCATGTCATTACGCGGCAACCCACAGTCAACCCGGTCGAATATAAGGAGGATGATTGAGAACAAGTATGCATTGCATGTAAATCATAGAGTCATTGAAGTAAGTATTGAAATAGAGTCATAGTAGCATGACTCCAAGCAAGTGTTGTGGGTACACCATAGCATCATTCAAGTAAGTATTAACGGTTATAATCATCAAACAAAGTAAGTACTTAGATTATTGTATCCTCAGATCAAGTACATATAGGTATTGTTGAAGGTAAGTCGTAGTGTCATCAAACCTATCATGTATTGAAGGAAAATCATGGTATGATCAAACGAAGTAAATATTGAATGTAAATCATAGTATCATCTAGTCAAATAAGTATTGAATGTAAATCATAGTATCACCAAACCAAGTAAGTATTGAATGGAAATCATATCATCAAAATAAGCAAGTATTGATTATGTTTGTGAAAAATTGCAAATTTCAACGCCCGTGTTTATCCTCGTGACTTGAATAGTAAAATTGAGAAGGCTTTTATAGAAATTTTATCCCACTGATAATCCTTCTTTTCTAAATTGAACAGAATACTATATGCCTAATAGTTTTAATTTTCAGCCGATTCTTTCAAACTTGAAAGTAGGTCGTTTCATTATATGCCCTATTTACTACTTGTAATGTAGGTTATGTATCTGTTTCTCTTTGTTGGTGATGCGCGTTTCAGGAACTGACAGATATCCAGCATTATAAGTTAATTGTATTAACTGAAATAAAGGGAAAATTTGACAGATTAAAAATCGGGCGTGTCATTTCATTCTGTCTGATTTACTTTGTCAATATTTCAGGTTCTAAATTAGTTTGTTTTTCTATGTCTGTATCTCACTTTCAAGACTGTGAGAAATTTGTACACCTTGAGGGCAGTCTCGTCCAGCTTCGATCTTATTTGATCCCCGATTGATTTGTTAAATATAATCACTGCTCTTTTTAATGAACTTATACTTCAAACCAGCGTCCAACATATCATCATGTCTGGTTACTGCGAAAAGCCGGATTGGCTTAGTGAAGTTTTTTACAAGCAATAGCCCGGAATTGCAAAATAATTGTCTTGAACACCAGCCGAGCAAGATAAAGATAGCATAAAACAACAGCCTATATTACATTTTTCTTCTATATTTGAATTTTTAAACCCAATAACCAGAATGTCAATTGTAGTCAGATTCTAATATATTTCTTGAAAGTTTAATTGAATAAGACAATATGTTTAAGATTTATGTCTCCAAGGAATTTAGTGTTTTTTCCAATTATATTATGATTGATATGTGAAAATTGAGGCCTTCTGTTTTATATTGGATTTAATTTCCTCAGTGAACTAACTCGGTCACTTCTAATCACATCAAATACAAATAGAACGGTAAAGAAAATCACGAAACGTACTTATCAAAGACTATAGTTGTCAAAATATCACTCACATTATTTGGAAAAGATAATCAAAAATCCCAGTTATGTTTGCTTAAATAGTAAAAACCCAAAATTTGTTTAACCATATTGAATTACTAATAAACATTAGATAAAATTTTGAAAATGTCCACACTATAGTCAAAACCCACCAGTCAATTCAATTCATAAATCCGAACTTATCTGCTTCACATACCTAAGTTGAACAATTTCTGTGAAAACATTGTGTGGATCAACTTACACTCATCGACTTCAATTTTTTTTTTAAACAAAAAAATTTTATCAGGACAAAGTAAAGCTTTGGATTCAATTCACACCGAATTCTCTCAGAGTCCAGATTGACCTGCTACGTAATTGAAAAATCATTATCTGACTTTATTAGAAAGATTTTCTTCCAGCAAATCTCAAACAGATCTAAAACAAAAAATGTGAGAGGTTCTTTTCGCAATTATTATATCATTTCCCGGCATAGACTGTCAGGCGTTCTGTCGGTTCCAATATTTATTATTTTATAATGAGGAAAGGATATGAGAAGACGAGACCAGGAACATGAAAGTGAATAATCTCTCACAATCAAATGTCTTCTACAATATGGAGGCACATATTCCAATTAACTTTTTAATTTGTGTTTAATAGTGTTTTACATCTGTCTATAGATTTAGTTTGAAGTTGTGTAGTGAACAATAGATCTATTACACATGGAACCCCCAAACAAATATTCTACAACAAATTAAGCTTAAGAATGATTCATTAAAACTTCCTGACATAACAACACTTTCTTACTTACAGGAACCTTTCCGGTTTGGTGGTTCACATTGTCACAGTTCATATTCACACTCTTTATCGCCTGTTCATATTCGCACTCTTTATCGCCTGTTCATATTCTCACTCTTTATCACCTGTTCATACTTTCACTCTTTATCGCCTGTTCATACTCGCACTCTTAATCGCCTGTTCATACTCTCACTCTTTATCGCCTGTTCATACTCGCACTATTTATCGCCTGTTTATACTCTGACTCTTTATCGCCTGTTCATACTCTTACTCTTTATCGCCTGTTCGTACTCTCACTCTTTGTCGCCTGTTCATATTCACACTCTTTATCGCCTGTTCATACTCTCACTTTTTATCGCCTGTTCCTACTTTCAATCTTTATCGCCTGTTCATATTCTCACTCTTTATCGCCTGTTCATATTCTCACTCTTTATCGCCTGTTCATACTCTCACTCTTTATCGCCTGTTCATACTCGCACTCTTTATCATCTGTTCATACTCGCACTCTTTATCGCCTGTTCATATTATCACTCTTTATCGCTTGTTCATACTCTCATTCTTTATCGCCTGTTCATATTCACACTTTCTATCGCCTGTACTCTTTATTGCCTGTTCATATTCATACTCACACATTTAATTTTAGACTGTTTTTACAAAATAACTTGATCTTCTAATAGAAGCTTCTTATCTAAATGATGTCAACTGTGGGAGAATTTTACTTAATAAAAATGATTTTAGACTTTAAAAAGGTCAGTTTATGACATTCAAATGATAATATCGGTTGCGTTCGATTTAAGAGAAGTGGCAGATGTCCGTGAGAGCAAGTTGTAGGTGATGCAGAGAAAAATCGAAATGCACG
>NW_008710508.1:386468-402235 GCF_000327385.1 Lottia gigantea
ATTTTGAAATGTCCACACTATAGTCAAAACCCACCAGTCAATTCAATTCATAAATCCGAACTTATCTGCTTCACATACCTAAGTTGAACAATTTCTGTGAAAACATTGTGTGGATCAACTTACACTCATCGACTTCAATTTTTTTTTTAAACAAAAAAATTTTATCAGGACAAAGTAAAGCTTTGGATTCAATTCACACCGAATTCTCTCAGAGTCCAGATTGACCTGCTACGTAATTGAAAAATCATTATCTGACTTTATTAAAAAGATTTTCTTCCAGCAAATCTCAAACAGATCTAAAACAAAAAATGTGAGAGGTTCTTTTCGCAATTATTATATCATTTCCTGGCATAGACTGTCAGGCGTTCTGTCGGTTCCAATATTTATTATTTTATAATGAGGAAAGGATATGAGAAGACGAGACCAGGAACATGAAAGTGAATAATCTCTCACAATCAAATGTCTTCTACAATATGGAGGCACATATTCCAATTAACTTTTTAATTTGTGTTTAATAGTGTTTTACATCTGTCTATAGATTTAGTTTGAAGTTGTGTAGTGAACAATAGATCTATTACACATGGAACCCCCAAACAAATATTCTACAACAAATTAAGCTTAAGAATGATTCATTAAAACTTCCTGACATAACAACACTTTCTTACTTACAGGAACCTTTCCGGTTTGGTGGTTCACATTGTCACAGTTCATATTCACACTCTTTATCGCCTGTTCATATTCTCACTCTTTATCGCCTGTTCATATTCTCACTCTTTATCACCTGTTCATACTCGCACTCTTTATCGCCTGTTCACACTCTCACTCTTTATCGCCTGTTCATACTCTCACTCTTTATCGCCTGTTCATACTCGCACTCTTATCGCCTGTTCATACTCTCTCTCTTTTTCGCATGTTCATATACACACTCTTTATCGCCTGTTCATACTCTCACTCTTTATCGCCTGTTCATATTCTCACTCTTTATCGCCCGTTCATATTCTCACTCTTTATCGCCTGTTCATACTCTCACTTTTTATCGTCTGTTCATACTCGAACTCTTTATCGTCTGTTCATACTCTCACTCTTTATCGCCTGTTCATACTCTCACTCTTCATCGCTTGTTCATATTCTCACTTTTTATCGCCTGTTTATATTCTCACTCTTTATCGCCTGTTCATATTCACACTCTTTATCGCTTATTCATACTATCACTCTTTATCGCCTGTTCATACTCGCACTCTTTATCGCCTGTTCATATTCTCACTCTTTATCACCTGTTCATACTTTCACTCTTTATCGCCTGTTCATACTCGCACTCTTAATCGCCTGTTCATACTCTCACTCTTTATCGCCTGTTCATACTCGCACTATTTATCGCCTGTTTATACTCTGACTCTTTATCGCCTGTTCATACTCTTACTCTTTATCGCCTGTTCGTACTCTCACTCTTTATCGCCTGTTCATATTCACACTCTTTATCGCCTGTTCATACTCTCACTTTTTATCGCCTGTTCCTACTTTCAATCTTTATCGCCTGTTCATATTCTCACTCTTTATCGCCTGTTCATATTCTCACTCTTTATCGCCTGTTCATACTCTCACTCTTTATCGCCTGTTCATACTCGCACTCTTTATTGTTCATACTCGCACTCTTTATCGCCTGTTCATATTATCACTCTTTATCGCTTGTTCATACTCTCATTCTTTATCGCCTGTTCATATTCACACTTTCTATCGCCTGTACTCTTTATTGCCTGTTCATATTCATACTCACACATTTAATTTTAGACTGTTTTTACAAAATAACTTGATCTTCTAATAGAAGCTTCTTATCTAAATGATGTCAACTGTGGGAGAATTTTACTTAATAAAAATGATTTTAGACTTTAAAAAGGTCAGTTTATGACATTCAAATGATAATATCGGTTGCGTTCGATTTAAGAGAAGTGGCAGATGTCCGTGAGAGCAAGTTGTAGGTGATGCAGAGAAAAATCGAAATGCACGTGCAACACGTACCAGAGTTCTGTATCAAAACAAACTGACAGAGAATTCAGTTGCTGTGAAGACGGTGAGCTCATGACACGTCTAACCTCCCATCAACACGAAAAGGCCATCAGATCGCAGCGGCACAGAAAGTTCGTCAGACCATTGGTCACCATCAGCAACCCATCAGTGCCGATACCGTTCGAATTCGGCTCGCCTCCCAGAACAGGTCTTGTTGCCGTCCATACAGGGGTCCGATACTCTCTCCCCATCATCGTCAGCAACGTCTTGCGTGGGCCACTCAACAACAACATTGGCGGAATCAGCAGTGGAGAATCCAAGTGTTCTCAGATGAGATCCGGTACTGTATTTCCACAGCAGATGGCAGAGTACGAGTGTGGCGAAGGGGTGAGCGTTTTACAGAACAATGTGGTTGAAAGAGGCCCTTGGGGACGACCAAGCATTATGGTATGGGGTGCAATCACCATCAATCAGAAACTTGGACCTTCTAGAATATCGACCCAGACAGAGGCAATGGAGTCCCGTTACATCGACCAGGTTCTCCACCTTCCGTTGTACTGCATTTTGCAAGACGCCGATTCTTCTATCAGCAGTATAACTTCAGAGTTATGACGTGCCAATCACTCAGCCCGGACTTAAACCCAATAGAACACTTGTGGGATGACATCCCAAGACGACGGAACCAGATCCAACCGCTTCCAAGAAATGCAGCAGAACTCAATGTAGCTTTCTTAAATGACTGGGCGCAGATTCCAATGGCGTCTGTAAATCGTTTGTGTACAGAAGATGCAGGGCCGTTATCAACGCACAAGGTGGACACACCAGACACTGACTTTCAGCTAGGATCATGTGATCAGAACCTTGATATGTCATAGCAATAACTTGAAAGACACTCAAACAATCCTTTGTGCCAAATGTGGTTGTTTTCTGACAATTATCTATTGTTTTATTGAACTATGAATAAACAATTCACTATTTTCTGTGCTTTGCGACGTTTCTTTATCTGTTCAGTATACTATCATCATCATTTTTTTGTTCACAAACTACAAATTTCGTTGTAAATCCATAATTGCATATGAGGAGATCAGTTAATATCTTCGTGTATTTGGATATAACCATTAAATTAGTTCGAAATAACACATCGAAAATGTCATTAAAATTCTGTTTTCAATTCAACAAACAATCATGAAATAGTGCAGTGAAATTTCCCAGGGAATTAATGGATGTGACAAAATTTAAACTCTTAATATTTTATCTTGTCATGTCCTAAAAGCAAAATCAACATTGATATTTCCTAATTCATTTATTACAGTGATGATTCAACGAAGCTCTTAATAATTACAGCCTAGTGCAATATTGTTATCGCAATAGAGATACCAAACTTTACTGCAGTTCAAATCTAATTGCGTTTTCAAAATTCAATTTTAGAAAAATAAACTTAGCGAACTGAAATAATTCGCAGAAATTTCATCTCAATTATAGATAGCATTGAATTCCCAGCACCTAAAGTTAGAGAAATAATGCGTTCTTTGCAGATTTATTTCCTTCTGGTGATGACATCTAATCTGTTTAAAAGGTCTTTATCGGAAATTTTGTGTTATTACAATACAACACCATTCACACAGTAGAGTAGGTTCACGAAAATCGGCTGTAAACATTTGGATTAACCCAAAAAATTTATTTTTTGAGTCAACAAAACTTAACAAAGATGTGGGCGGGGACTGGGTATCACTTTTATCTTCCTATGATGAATTGCAAAATTCCTAATACTAAAATAAGAAAGTCGAATCTCATACGTACACATCATATTAATAAGCTTGCTTTAGAAACGAGTCCATTTCATAATAGTGCTTTCTTGTAAATAATAATAGTGTTATGATCAAATTTATTCTTACCTTACGTAAATCAAACTTCCACAATATTAATACCTCGAGTTCTTAGTATTCAACAAGTTATTGGACCCTAGCTAGTTTATCTTAGACAACAAGACACAACAAAGTGTGATTGTTATCGATGGAATATAATCGACCAGTAGTTCCTTCTGTCTATAATCTCACATAACGTTTTGTTTGCGTAAAATGGTATTCCGTATAAGATCTCACATTAGGTTTTGTTTCTGTAGGATCTCACATTAGGTTGGTTTTGTTTGTGTAAAATGATATTCTGCCCAAGATCACACATTAGTGTTTATTAGTGTAAAATGGGATTCTGTCTATAATCTCATCATTTATTAGGTTTTGTTTGTGTAAGATCTCACATTAGGTTGCTTTTGTTTGTGTAAGATGATATTATGTCTTAGATCTCACATTGGCGTTTATTTGTGTAAAATGGGATTCTGTCTATAATTTCATCATTAGGTTTTGTTTGCGTAAAATGGGATTCTATAATCTCAGCATTATAGGCTTTGTTGCGTGAAATGGTATGCCGTATAAGATCTCACATTAGGTTTTGTTTCTGTAAGATCTCGCATTAGGTTGGTTTTGTTTGTGTAAAATGATATTCTGTCTCAGATATCGCATAAGGTTGGTTTTGTTTGTGTTAAGTGATATTTTGTCTTAAGATCTCACAAGACTGCAAGATCTCACATTAGGTTTTGTTTGTGTTAAATGATATTTTGTCTTATGATCTCACAACACTGCAAGATCTCACATTAGGTTTTGTTTGTGTAAGATCTCGCATTAGGTTGGTTTTGTTTGTGTAAAATGAGATTCTGTCTATAATCTCAACATTAGGTTTTGTTTTGTGTAAGATCTCACATTAGGTTGGTTTTGTTTGTTTAAAATGATATTTTGTCTAAGATTTGACATTAGGTTTTGTGTAAAATGATATTCTGTCTATAATCTCATCATCAGGTTTTGTTTCTGTGAAATGATATTCTGCCTAAGATATCACATTAGGTTTTGTTCGTGTAAAATGATAAGTTGGTATCTTAGTTTCACTGTAGAAATATTCAATATCATAATAATCATAAGCTAGTAGGTAAAACAATATATAGAATGAAACAATCAATATTTAAATAGTTTTTTTCACCAATGTGCAATTCCCCTTTCCTATTTGTAAGCGGCATAGGCACCATTTGCCAAAATATCCCCGGTATTTTCTTTAGATGGGGCCTCAGTGGGACAAAGTTGGTCTGCAATGTAGAGGGGCATTCTAATTTTGGATGATTTTAAGGAGCAATACAACAGCCCCGACCTATTTAGCTGTTCAAGAACAAAAACATTACATACGCCCACTGGCAGTTTTTTTTTCAAGCTGGATATGTCGTCGTGAAATTGTGAAGGAATATTAACAAAAATTAGAAATTCAAAAATATTGCAGTTATCGTGGTTGTTCTATGAATACGAGTTCGAATTTTAGATTGTAACCGCTAATTGGTCTTCGAAATGCTTTTGACTTTTTACCGATATAATCTCTGAAAGTCGCCCAGTTCTTACCAACCTTCCTAGTATTGTTGTTTTATAGCTCAAAGATGTACTTTATCGAAAAAATGTCAGAGAGTATTTGATTGCAATTTAACGAACTCGTTTTCCTAATTTTCACTGTTAAATGGTCCTGATGCCAAATGTTTTTATTAAAAAAGTTATGACTAAATGTGATGTGATGTTTGCCCAAAAACATGTCATAATTTAAACAAAGCTTCCAATGGGCGATTGTTGCCATATATGGAAAGGGTTATTGATAACCCAGTCCAATTTAAGCAAAATGTTTATAGATAGATAATAATTGCAATCTTCGGTTACTGTTCAGCGTTCTCATCAATACAGATCAGGCATCGTCGCTAATCTTACCAGGGATAATAATTTGGTCGTTTAAGCCGCTCACATTGGATTGTATTCTCAAGACATGAAACGGTGGTTAATCCTCCATGAGAATGATAACATTTGTACAAAGATGAATTTCTACTCTGCTTGTGAAGGATAAAGAAGTGATTCAAATGTGAAAAATAATCAAAGTAAAACAGTATTACAAAACAAACCATAAACACGAGACTTTTCTGGCGGACAGAAAAGAGACAATTTCAAGAGACATTAAATGTTTGATTCAAGTAGTTTTAATTTGGTCAAGTAATACTCAAGGAATTGTCTAGAATCACCACCCCGGGGTATGTCTTATATTGTATTGTAATGTTGGATATTAAATTCTTGGTTAAGTCAAATGAACGATACCTTAGGGTATAATATTGTCTCATAATAATCTCGTGCTTGTATTTTATGGCTTCTCAATCATCTAACAGATCATAATGATGTCATATCGCTAACAAAAGTAGGATCTGTAGAACTTTATTATGTTCCCATCTTAGACTTAGGAAGGTGAAAAGAAACCTAGGGAAATAGAACATGGAGGTAAAGCTAATCGTCATGTAAAGTAAAGTATGTGGACAATTAACACTATTTTTATATAGAAGGAATCAAGAAATATGATTGTGTCAAGTAATTCAGAGGCAATAACACGAAGTCTCTAAAGGGACAAATATAACACATTCCAAAAGTATTTGTTGGAATTTCTAAGTTAAGAAGCATTAAGTGCCTTTAATATTTAACATTTCCTCGTCTAGGACAGAGGAAGTAGAATGATCTTTGAATGTTATATGTCAGACTCCTATAAGAAAATAGAATTAAAAGAAGCTCTACTGTTGCACCTTAATTGGCTAATGAAGATGGGAAAAGGCAAAAAAGTATCCTAGAATTGTTCGCTTTTCGCCAAAAATACTGCCTGGCATATGAACCTATAACGTGCAATAGGCTGTAGTGCATGACTAGAAGCCTTTTCCATTATCTAACCCTCAAACCTAAAGGTAGAGGTATAATCTCGACTGTACTCTTCAAGAGTCAACTCTTGATTCTTCCAGAATGGAGCGAACATTCACTTCCTGGTCCCAGCTCCAAATTAGTACAAGCAGATATCGACGGTTGTATCTATCGCTATCTAGTATAGCTGACTTATCAATTTGATATAATATATTGATAAAATACTCAATAGAGAATAGGTCAATAGACCCGCGGCCAATCTAACATATTTTAACACTATTATTAGATGAGAAATGTCACGGTGATCGTATTTGTGAACAATACTAACCTCTCGAATTCAAAAAGAGCCAATTTGGGACTGGATTGCTGACAGCATAACAAGATATGTTATTTTATATGAAAAGACTGTGCTGTTAATCACTGGCAACTTTCTAACAATGTTAAATACTGGAGATTTTTTTTAAAAGCAAATGTATATTTTGGATTAAGAAGATTTTATTATCTGCAAATGAAATTTGTACAATAGTTTAATACTTCTCGGGTGTAACTTTTCAGATCAATTAACTTGGAATAACAAACATATGAAAATAGGAAATAATCCTATATTTGATATCAATTTATATCACAATGGAATTGTATTTGTGCAGGATGATTTCAATTCAAACACTAAAAAA
This sequence comes from Lottia gigantea, assembly GCF_000327385.1. Taxonomy (NCBI): domain Eukaryota; kingdom Metazoa; phylum Mollusca; class Gastropoda; family Lottiidae; genus Lottia; species Lottia gigantea. The sequence goes on from NW_008710508.1 coordinate 393,898, forward strand.
TAATTTTTAATGTTTGAAGAATAAGATATAGATTCAATAACTTCTAAAAATATTTATGATATACTAATCCAAAACGTTTTGTAAAACCACGCTTTGACAGAAGAAGAATTTAAACTGTTATTTAGAAAAATATAAACTGCAAACTACAATACTGAAGTTAAAGATTTTTAATTTAAATTCTTACATAGAATCATTTTTACCATTTCTAAACTACTTAAAATAGGTTTTGAAAATAGTTCACTATGTGATTTTTGTTGAAATGTACCATTGAACATATATTTCTATATTGTAATATTTCTCAACTGTTTTTGGAATTTCCTATCCAATCTTTTTAATATCAGCATATTCGACTTCAAATCACCACAGCAGTAAAGTTCTTTGGAGTACCAAATATTCCAACTAATATGTCTAAAGCACTGTGGCATTTTCTAAACCAGTTATTTTAACTAAATATTTTATATATCAAAATTGTAAAAACTACAGCCTATAGTATTATAACATTTAAGCCTTTTCTGACTGAAATAGCATCAATAGAGATAAAATGTTTATGGAAATACTAATTTATATGAAAATGGAATTTCCTTTGTTTTAGCCAATTAAAAAGGCGACATAGACATAATTTCTTCAAATCATTTTTATCTATGGGGCGCAATTTAAAAAACAAATCACCTCTTGCCTCGTGCATTTGATGTAATTTTCAGCCTATCATTTTCACACTTACATATAGTTGAAAATGCCTAAGATGTTTGTATGTTTTAGGGGTGAAAAAAAACTTTCTGACAATTTAAAGGGTCAAATGAGCCATTTTTTTTACTAATCATAATTTAGAAACGGCTTAGCCAAGCAGTAATGGTGATAACAATGTTCCAAATTTGAGCCTTCAAATAAATTTAAATGCGAAAGACTCGTCTTTTTAGGATACTTTGTGATGTATAGAAAAGAAATAGTGACTAAAAAGCAGCATTCTCTCGCTGTTTTATAAGAATTTGGAGACCATCATTCAATGTGCAATGATGAAAAACCTGATAGAAGAATAATTGACACATCAGATTTTTGATAGGTTCATCCTTTTTTCCAATAGGAACAATAGACAATTTTACCAAGTTTCGTCTACATTTGTGTAATTGGACAGTTGATGTGACTGACAAATACGGTCACAATTAACGCTCCATGTTTCAGATGAATAGTGTCGCTGTTAAAATTCGAAAAGTCATGTATACAAAACATGACGAGCTGAGTGCATCGTGTTTAATGATAATCTAGAATTGTCCATTAACAAAATGTCTTGTCTCAATGTGTTTCTTTTCAATAATATTGAAAAAATGACTGGTTTTGTCTAACAATATGCCAATACTTAAATGCATTAACTGAAATCTTATTTTTTTATTTTAAAGGCCCATTAGACGAAAGTGGAAAGCATCATAGAAATCGACAAAGAACAGATATTTCAGACAAGATGCCACAAGGGAAATCCATTTAATGATTTTCTTATTATTTGCTTTGTCTCTTTTTTAACTTAATAATAGTTAAAGACGTCCGGATGTTACCACATCTCAAAAGAAGTATGGCAATGGCTGTTTGAAAATGCAGTATGTTCGAAGACTGTTGTCTGTTGTGTATCATAACAATGTATTGTGTCATCGACATAAGAATCGGATTCCTCTTACTATCTATGTCGAGGTAGGCCACTGACATGACGACTGAAGCAGAAGGTCCAAGTTTAGTATCATGTGCTTTTTTATTACTTCTTTGACGGTTTTGTTCAGATGTTTAAAGGGATTGTAAAGATTTTTTTTTATGAGTACAGGGCAATTTATGGTTTCTATTTTCTATTTGTATATATAGAAAATCAACAATCAAAGAAGCTGCTACTAACTTTTTAATGTCATCCCTAGCAATAGTGACTCCGCTTAGTTTTAGTGTAATCGCATTACCCACACACTTCTGACTATAAAATTGTACATGCCTTTTTTTCTACAGGTTAATCCACTCACCATTTTTGATCTGACGAAATTGTTCTTTTAATAATATTCAGTTGACCCAATAGTGAGGAAAGTTGTCAATGTGTATGTTAACAAACTTAAAAAAAACTGTTAATCGTGGTTGATCGCTATAAGAGCCCCCCTTCCACAGCATAAACCGTAACAGATATGGGCAAAAACAATTATTAAAGTTTCTCTCTGAATATTTAATAATGTGGCCTCCGTCTATCTGTACCACAGCCTGTTTGGTGAGAAATTATTACAGCACATGAGTGTACATGAACCGGAGTATTTGATTATTTGGAATATGACATAGAACATGTTTCAGAAAATATTATATTCAGATCATGGATGGTGGATTGATTCCAACACATTCCAACATAACACAGATGTACATTAAGTCATTTTGAAAATGTTCAGCGTTCCCTTACCATCCATCTTAAAACGAGAAAAGTGTATTTGTTCCCGAAACTCTAGAGAAAATAATCGAGAGAACGTTAATCGAGTACTAAATCTGTCAGATTTAAAGAGTCTATTTAATAATTTGCCGATATTTTAGTAGCTGAATGCTTCATAAACTCTTGTTGGCATTGAGAAAGTCAATTATAAATAAGATTTTCTATATCATACTCAGATATGCCTTGTGATTTTATCGACATGACCTTCTATATTTGTACAATGCTAATGAAGCTGGGTATTTTTTGTACAAAAAATTAATGATATCGAATTGTAAAGATATTTGAGACATTTAAGAGAGATTGTACACAATAAAACTCTTTTTTTAATTGCAAGGTATTACTTGGCATAGGTATTGGGAGGATACCCTAAATGGTCTTAGGACTGTACCTATGCAATGACTAAAAGTTTAAGGACAGTTCATCATCGATTCTAAGTTTCGATTTTATAGTCTTTCTTAAACAAAATACGAAATAGTGAACAGCTAAGACATAAAATAATGTTTGTTGTTATCTTTGATCAATCTAATGATTTTCAAGACCAGGATGGTTATTTCAATGGTTGTTTATTTGTTGTAAACAACGTAATATTAGTATTCAATCTCCCCATCACCTATCACCATCATGTTATATATTAATAGTACAGATGGCCTATGATACACCAGTTGATAAACCTGTCAACTAATACTGATTTATTTAACTCTAGTGTATATAACTCTTTAACAATCACTAGAAATATGAGTGGAAATGAGATGTATAAAGATGGATGTCCAGTATGACCTTTGTGATAGTCGAGTGGACCATCTACTGACCCAAACCTATTCTACAACCTTATAACTAAGGTTTTCCACTTGATTAATTTGTATCTTGATTGGATTCTATTGACTATATACTGTATTCTTGGGATAGCTTATAAACCTCGCTACAACCATATTGTGAGGAATAATGGTAACAGATTACTTTTAATTATTTGAAAATAAGTATCATCACTTAGTTGAATTTTATATATATTGCCACGGCTTCTAATCAACAATTTGCCTCAAGTTTATACATTGGAATTCCACTTCCGGTGTTGAAAGCCTTAGAGCGTCTACTAAAGTCAACGAAGTACATACATGTATATAAGTTTGTGTCTAATGAACAGTTCGGGGAATAGAATTTAAATATTGGGATTGTGTGATGAATTGATCATCAATCATTATCTATAATAATGTCCAATTTAACATATTTGTAGATTTTATAGAGCCGAATATTGGTAAATGTGTAAAGCATTAAAAATAACAGAAATTACTGCAATCAACAAAAAACACAAAAACTTCATTAACATTAAAATTGTCGTTATTTAACTTCCATCTTGTACTGTGAAGTGTTCTAAAATCAAGTTGATGTTAAATGTAATCAAGTTGAACCGAGTCTGAGCGCATAGTGTTTGTCTGAAATCATTTCACATGTTCGTTATACTGAAGATTCACAATATAATAGTATGCTCCTGGTTCAAGTACTCGCCTATATTAACGTCAAAAATAAATACTTTGCACGATGATGTGGACCGACCAGTTTCCGTCGTTACCTTGCCTTATTACATTTTGCGATTCAGTCACGCAAACAACATATCAAGGATTGTGTCTAATAACACAGTTCCTAGGAATCTATTGACCCTTCCAGATTGACTAATACTTTTACATACCACCTTTCCATCCCTTCTGATCTTTATTAACGATTGTGTATATTTGAATTGTATCATATCTCGTTGTAATTTCTTTGTAGGTGAGGTGAGAATTGGTTCAGAAGCCAACGTTTTTTCTGACATTTTATTATCGGAAAACCTAACGGAAGATTCATACTACAATTTCGAAAACTTTCTTTATAAATAATTGAATACATAATCATTTAAAAAGCATTTTAAACTTAAAGACAATGTGAATACGATGATTCACGAGTTCAGTAAGTATTAACCGAATAAAAGAACTTGGTAATATGCCTACCAAGTCTGTCAATTCTTTTATATCGACTTTTTATACTCATCCTCGACAACTGCTCTTTTGGGAAATTGCCTTAATGTTAAAAACAGTCTCTTTTACGTTAAAATTATACGCGTGATCAAATTGAACAGTGGAATTGTAGTAGTAATATCAAGGAACAATATATAATTTTCTTAATTCATTGAATCTAAAACAGACTAACTCAATTTAATCTCATTTTTTTAATCTTATTTAGAATTCAATCTATAGCTGTCATAAAACTTCTAAGATTTCGTTTGTTGTCTAGGGTATAAAGATGCTGCTCCTTGGATAACGATGTCACAACTTCCAGTATATGGCTGTGGCGGAAGTAGAATGGTGTATTGGGAACATTAAAGTTGTGTACTTGGAACATTAACATCCGACATTAATGGTTTTGTTACATTGTAGAATCCTTTGATAATGCTGAAACATTTCAAGCCACTTGCGAAGGTCTCTCAATATTTTATAGTACATCACAGGGCTCTTAAATATCAAGTCAAGCTGAAAACATCAACACTTATAAAAGGTTCTGTAATTAAATGCAATAAAGGTGAATTTATTTTTGCAGATATATTCTTAAAATGAATACAGTGCACAATCAATATTATTATGCGTCAAAGATTATCGTTAAATAAGAATTTTAAAATAGATCTGGATATTTTCAATCAATTAATATTGTGTTTGTGGACAAGACTTTCCCCGAATTATTAAAAAACATATTATCAGCTTCAAGCTCCTGTGTCCTCAAACCACTGCTGTGGTAGTCATTCGAGAGGCAGTGCTCGAAATACATGACCGTTTAGAAAGTATTCTAGCTATTTGCATGACAATGTATCAGAGATTGATTTTTGTCTATATATATATATATAAAAAGATAAAGTACAAGTACTTGCTTTACTCACGGTAAAATATATAAGTAATTAGGGTTGTCATCAATTCTTGGTAAAATGAAACACTTTTTAATCCAGAACAAGTTGTTATTTAATCCATATTCAATTCATATATACATATATATATGCATTCCTTGACTGGCAGAGTACATATATATATATGCCTATTACGTTCGAAGCTAATGAATCCTTTTCTGTGTTATTTGCTAATTTGATTGTTTCTTAGAAGCTATAGTAAGTTTCTAAATTTTAGATGCTGATCTCACTAATATTATTGACATTTAGTACTATGTTTGGCTACCACTCCACTAGCTGTGTACTTAATGATTATTGAAATCAGTTCACCAGTCATTCGAGTGCAAATACAGACAAGTTGGAGAGAAAAAAAATCATACGTAAATGCGGTGGGAGCAAAACTTTATTACCTGGGTTCCAAACCTCTTGAAATTATTCGTGAAAAGAATGTAATCATAACATAACAAAAAGATAAGGACATGGTTGTCTTGCTGGGTGTTGTTGAGAAACACATTGCAAAACGTATTGCTTAGAATCAGTCTCAACTATCACATTGAAGTTGTGGTCAAATATTCAGCAATAGGTCTAATGTAAGAAAAATTGATAACGATATATAACGAGTAAAACATGAGGCTTTGTTTTTATTTTTACTTTGAGGGATCGCAATCTGATGTCGGTTTTTGGAATGGTTTCTTGTAAAAGGTTGAGAATCTTTAGTAGCCTAATAGGTAAAAGATGGATAGATACCACCGTTAAAGATAAAACTTATTTTTTGAGTAAATGATACGGCATCATTTGATAACTCTTTCTCTACATAAAACCGGTCATATGTAGAATGTTGAATCGAAAGCCTAAAGTGGTACTAAAAGCTTTTATTACGCCTTAGTTACTGATATAGAAATCAATATTTTTGAGATTAAACCCCTGAAAATAGTTTGTATTATTTTATTTCTTTAAAACGGATGAATAACTAAAAAGCTTACTTCCTTAAAAGCAATAGTCTAATTTCATGAAATAAAAACATCTAATCAGCTTTTTCTTCTAGTAATTTTCTGACTTAACTACTTCTGCCAATCAAGTTCATTAATCAACTAGATCAACAGTCTATCTTTAGTTTCAAAAACAACCCTGTATACAGACGATTTATGCAATGGATAGGTTTTTGCATTCCGATTGGAATTAACATCAAGAAATTTCAAGTGCCAGATAGAAGTAGAGTCTTATCCTGTCGGTGAATTCAAGAGGTTATTCTGGAATCAAGCACTGGTGTTAAGTTATCGAGCTTTATCAAGATGTTTGATAAGGGTTTTCGGTAAATTTGAGATACATAAAAGAATTGATTAATTCTATAAAAACTCAGATAAATATCTTGTCAATATTCTTTATTCCGCTCGTCATAACATACATCACGTATTAAAGAACTTCTTTATTTCTGACTTTATTCATGTCAATCATGTAACAGTTAAGTGTTTGTATAGAAAATGACTTTTGATTTAGTATAAACACATAAAACATCTTCAAAGTACCATTAGTTTGAGATATTGACTTGCGGTCATGCTGTTATACACTTTTCTTTTTTTTCCTTTTTTCTTGATATTCTTAAACTAAGATTTACAGCTCTGATGACTCTGTTACGCAGTAACGATTAAGGCAGGCGTATACACAGCGTATGGAAAATTTGTCGAATACGCTGCCGTTCGTAGAATACGTAATTTTAGTATAAGCTGAACAACGATGAAGCACGCTGGTATACGTCGTAGTAGGTAGAACGAATAAACATTTTACTTGTACAAAATTTTCAACGTATGCTGTCATTCCCAAAACTTACTTCTAACTTATGAGTAACGTGCTTTGAACGTAAATTTCGAACTTATTTCCATTATAAGATGTATATGTAGGCATATTTTGACGTGTTCTGAATAGAACTTGTTTTTCTTGATAGTTAAAGTATAATGACTGATTGGCACCTGCTATTTATTTCATACCCATATACGCCATTATAGATATAAGTTAGACACGCGTTAAGTAAGTTATATGGTCGTCCAAGATAAGTTAAGGTACAAAGCAAGTTACGTTCCATATTTGCGAGAGGTATGAGTTATACGTAGTTTTACGTCGAAAATTTTGTGAATGCACCGTAATTCAATGTATACCAGCGTGCTTTTAACTTAACCAAAACTATTCGATTTATGCAAGTGTATGGGCTAGTCAAATCGTCATGACCACTACTATAAACCTTTACACAATACGAAAAAAAATCAAACTAGAAACGTTTACAAAATACTATATAATATGTTAACAGAATACCTGAAACTAACCGCAACTATTAACCTTTTACAGGGTACCAGAATCTAGACACTACAAACCTTTGAAGAATACCAGAAACTATCTTCTCATTATGAACCTTTACAGAATACTAGAAACTAACAACCACTATAAACATTTACAGAATACCAGAATGTTACCTCAACGATAAACCTGTGTAGAATATCAGAAACTAACTCCCAACGACAAACCCTTACAATATACCAGAAACTAGCCCCCCATGACAACCCCTTACAGAATACCAGAAACTAACTATCAACGACAAACCTGTACAGAATTCCAGAAACAAACTATCAACGACAACCCCTTACAGAATACCAGAAACTAGCCCCCCATGACAAACCTGTACAGAATACCAGAAACTAACTGTCAACGACAAAACCTGTACAAAATACCAGAAACTAGCTTCCCATGACAAACCTGTACAGAATACCAGAAACTAACTGTCAACGACAAACCTGTACAGAATACCAGAAACTAGCCCCCCCATGACAAACCTGTACAGAATACCAGAAACTAACTATCAACGACAACCCCTTACAATATACCAGAAACTAGCCCCCCATGACAAACCTGTACAGAATACCAGAAACTAACTATCAACGACAACCCCTTACAGTATACCAGAAACTAGCTCCCCATGATAAACCTGTACAGAATATCAGAAA